>NC_091471.1:246403395-246703395 GCF_036971445.1 Narcine bancroftii
TGAATCTGATGGCAGAGGGGAAGAAGCTGCCCTTGTGCCACTGGGTGCTCAGGCGTCACTAGGGTTGGTGTCAGCCGTTGGGGTGACTCATGCAACAGGCCCTTCGGCCCTTCACGTGCGTGCTGGAGCTCCTTGCCCCCACCCAGCACTCTGCCTTCCACCTCCAGGAGTTGCATCCACATTCTTCACTTCACACACTCACATGGGCGAGGAGCTTTGGCTGTTGCAGCACGTGACGAGGGCGTTTAACTCGGATGGTTCAGAGAGAACCCAGACCCTAGGGACCGAGCGTTGCGAAACGGCGTGGATGTCAATGGAGGACCCTTTCTTTGTAGTGAAGGGGTGAGTTATCAGCATCTTCCCCTGCCCCCTTCCTCCCTATCGATGCCAGGATGTGACTGACCAGGCCATCCTTTGCATCGCCTTCCTTTTGCATTGTCCCAGTTCCTCATTTCCCTTTTTTTTAGTTTAAAGTCACATTCCCCCCCCCGCCCATGATTTTCTCCTTCTTTTCCTTTAATTACTACTTCATTCTCAAAAATGTTACTAATCTAGGTTCACAAATACTAACGACCACAATATTGTAGCTAAAACGCCAGAAAGTTTGACGAAAGCAGCGACTATAAAAACCTCAGCAGCAATGAAATCAACAGCACGTGCTTGTGGCACGGGGAGACGAGACCATATGACTCGAAGGTTGTTGTCATTGGGGAATAACAACAGCTCTGACCGAAGGTTCTAAAAGGAAATGAGCATCGAGTTTTAGCCTTGCAGGCATGAAAAATGTTTTTGTCGCTATAACAGGGATATTTTTATTTTAAAAATAATAAATTTCTGATGAAACACTGCACCAAAATTTTATAGACAGTCATTATGGTGTCGCCAGGTGCAGTCCACACACCCCCAGTGATGCCAGAGAGTGTGAAGAGGGCACGGCCTGGGTGGGTGGGGGTCCTTGAGGATGGAGGCTGCTTTCTTAAGGCATTGCCTCTTGTAGACCTCCTTGATGGAGTGAAGACTTGTTGCTGGCCAAGTTCACAACTCTCTTTTCCTGTCCTATCAAGTTCACAAAAGTCTGCAGATGCCGCGATTGTAGTAAATACACAAAAGCACTGGAAAAAATTCAGCAGATTTCAGAAACGTTAAGTTCCTCCAGCATCTGTCAAGTTATCCTTTGACTGTACATATAGACCTGACTGCTTCTCCAGACCATGTGCACATGCATAATACCCATAATAATTACATATCTACATAAAGGTATCATTTAAAATAAGTATTCTGGGATGATTTAATTAGTTACTGTTCATCAGTCTCACAGCCTACGGAAATAAGATATTTCCCAGCCGAGCAGTCCTGATGATGCTTTGCAGTGACCGTCCACCATACAATAGGCCCTTTTACACAGCTGCAAATTTGCGCAAATTTCTGCTCCACGGGCAGTGTGAAAAATGTCCTGACAGAATTTATTTGCTAAATTCCATCCCGTAATTTTTTTTCCCACCAGGACCCCTACACATTTTTATGGAGCAGCTGCAGTGTAAATTGACTGTAACCACTCCGTAGGAAACTGAGCTAATGACCATGGCGTTTCCCCCTCTGACAAACTCCGCCACACAGGAAGGAAGGAATTGGGAAAGTGCTTTGGAGAAGGGCTGTGTAAATGACTATTCCAGAGGTTAAGTGTGCAAAATTTTTTTACAGAATGTTTCCTTTATTTCTGTGTGAAAATCATAAATGATTCAGCCAGACAGGTCAGTGTCAATTGTCCTCCTATAAAGGGTTGTCAATAGGGGGGGGTGAGCACCTCCTCAGTGTTGGTGCTCTGCACATTCCTGACTAATGAAGTGTGTATAACCTCATGCCCAAGCCTTCCATTCGATGTTGGCGTCAAATAAGAGAGATATTGCTCTTAGTTTAGTTTAAGATGCTAAATGCAAAAATACTAACTCATTCTCACTTCACTTGACTCCAGTGATATGGAGGGATACAAGTCGAGACCAGATGCCAACTTGGTCAACCCTGAGGGATTGGCCTGAAGGGCCTGTTCTGTGCTGTATGATTATGAATCCCATAAATATGAATTCTAATTCAAGTTTATTACCATCCAAGTACAACCTGACTGTAGATTGTGGAGGGTCATGTGGCCTCTCCGTCTGGAATCTGGTGGGTATGTAGATTGTGGAGGGACATGTGGCCTCTCCGTCTGGAATCTGGTGGGAATGTAGATTGTGAAGGGTCACGTTGTACTGGGAAGGGCTGTGGCAGTCACATGACAGTACTGCCCCCCCCCCCCCACCTAGCCGGACACACCAGCTGCCATTCAAGGTTTGGTTCCACCCCAGCCATGAGTGCATACCTGTTGGACCATGTAAATTACCTGGACTAGACTCTCCAGCAATTGAGTGTTGTAATTAGATTAACCCTCCTGCCACTGAGCTATTGGCCCCCAGTAAATGATGTGGGCTTGTCCCTCCAGCACTATAAAGGCCCCTTGTGCTCTTTGTTCTCTCCCTTTGCCAGCTTGGGACCACCCTGCTTCACTCGAGGCCTAGATGTATGGAAGGGTGCTGGAGAAACTGTTGGTAAGATGTACACTGTTAAAAGGGTTGGGAGTATTTAATTACTGTCCCTTGTAGCATAGAGCCGTGCCTGCACTGGGTCAAGGGGTGGTGGGGCATCGTAGTGAATTTTCCCTGATCATTGTATGTGCCAGTTCAGTGTGTGTGCATGTGCGTGTGCGTATTTTGTTCCCATGCTATTTTCCCCACGTTCATTATTAGTTATCTTTATTTCTTTCCCACAGCTGCTGTAAACTATATGTGTGTGTGCTACATCAATTACCATTTCCCATACTTGCCTTCTGTAAATAAAATACTTCCCCATTCCCCACTCACAGCACATGTGACCCCTCCATCTGCAACCTGGTAGGAATGTAGATTGTGGCAGGTCACATGACCCCTCCATCTGGAACCCGGTGGGAATGTAGATTGTGGAGGGTCACATGACCCCTCCATCTGGAACCCGGTGGGAATGTAGATTGTGGAGGGTCACATGACCCCTCCATCTGGAACCTGGTGGGAATGTAGATTGCGGAGGGTCACATGACCCCTCCATCTGGAACCTGCTTGGAAGTTGGATCATCTGCCAATCAAGGTGGGACTCTGCCCACTCATTAACGCACACCTGACCACTGGCCGCTTTAAATCACTTACTGACGATCTGGGCTGGTCTCCCCAGCTTATTGTGGTGGTACACCACCGGCCTACTGCAGTGGGCAACCTCTGTACCTGGAGGAGTGTAAGGGGACAGGACAACACCTGGCTGGCTGTCAATCAGTCGGCCTGAAGGGATCAAGTCCCACCTAGTCGGGTGTCAATCACCCTCTGGGATATAAGCCTGTGCCGGCCTCCTGAAGCTCACTCAGAGTTACTGCAGCTACAGCCAGCCTGGCTCTGTGGAAGTCTTTGTGGATTAAAGACTGTACGGGGGCGTGGCAAGATGGCGTAAAGAACAGACGTGCCTTCCAGTCCTCTCCTGACTCTTTGTTATTGTTTTGTCTATAAGTGCCCGTTAAAACTTTTTAAAAGTTTAGAAATAGTTAGAGGAGTTGAATTAGTTTCTAATGGTACAACTGCTGAAAAGAAGCAAAAAAAATGGCAACAGATCGTTAAGAAATTGCATTTTCCGAAGTTATCTGAGCCTACCTGTTTACAAGAGGCCAGGACTCAGCGTGGAATGGATCCAGGAAGAGAGGTACAAGATTCGGCAACGGAGCTCTGCTCTTTGTCGGCAGGGCTCTTTAAAGATGGTGCCCGGCAGCCCTTGGAACAAAGGGCTGGCCAGGCGCGTGCACGTGAATCAACGCCCGCTGTGAGCGCTGTCAGTGAGTCTTTGACAGCTAGAACAGCTGGGACACTGCCAGCTGAAGACCCGACCTTGAAAAGATGCTTACCGATTGATGTAGCGGTGGCGCTGCGAAATGCACCTCCAGTAATGAAGACTTCAACTAACATCGATGTAATGAAGGCATTTGATATAATATGGGTTAAGGATAACCCTGGCCATCAGCCTCCAGATACTGCTGAGGAGGTTGTGGCAGGGGTTTCCACACGTAGTCATACTATAAGAAAAGCAGTTAAACCAAAGGAAATAGAAGACCCTTTGGCTACACAGAAACAGCAAGATCCTACTGTGCCTGAATCTATTCCAGTAGATATGCTTATTAAGAATCTTGAATCTAAGTTATCCTCTACAATAAAAGAAATAGGTAAGGCTTTAGTTCAGGTTAATACAAAGCTTAATACTTTGGTGGACATTAATACTCAACAGATGGTTGATTATGGAGCTTTTAAGCTTGAAACGAATGAAAGACTTGGTGGTTGTGATCAAGGCATAGTCGAGGTATGAGACCAAATACAAGGTGTAAATAAAACAATTGAAATTTTACAAATTCAGAATAAAAATTTGGCGAAAAAGGTTGATTATTTGGAGAATCAATCTAGACGGAATAATATAAAAATTGTTGGTTTGCCAGAAGATATGGAAGGATCAGATCCAAGAAAATTCTTCACTGAATGGATTCCACAAGTGTTAGGATCAGATAAGTTTCCGGAAGGCATAATATTGGAACGTGCTCATAGAGCTTTGAGAAGAAAACCTTTTTTTTTTTTGTATTTTTCACACCATAAATCACAATAGCCATGATATACACTTTTTCTTTTCCACACATTTACAGTGACTTTTTCTCCCTCCCCCCTCCCTCCTCCCAAGCCACCCCCCCACCCCCCCCCCCTCTCATCCATTTTAGGTATACAATCTAGGTTGCATTAATTCAGTCAGACAATGTTGTCATTCAACAAAAATACACCAGAAATTCTACTGAGTCCATTCTTTTCTTTTCTTCTCCTGCCATCAACTTAGGTAATGTTTGTTCCCGGTAGGTTTTCGCTATTGTATTTAATGTAAGGCTCCCGTACTTGTTCGAATATTTCAATATTATTTCTTAAACTATATGTTATTTTTTCTAATGGGATACATTTATTCATTTCTATATACCATTGTTGTATTTTCAAATTATCTTCCAATTTCCAGGTTGACATAATACATTTTTTTGCTATGGCTAGGGCAATCTTGACAAATCTTTTTTGTGCATCTTCCAAGTCAATTCCAAATTCTTTATTTTTTATGTTACTTAGGAGAAAGATCTCTGGATTCTTTGGTATATTGTTTTCTGTTATTTTATTTAATATCTGATTGAGATCATCCCAAAATTTTTCTACTCTCTCACATGTCCAGATTGCATGAATTGTTGTTCCCCTTTCTTTTTTACATCGAAAACATCTATCAGATACTGTTGGGTCCCATTTATTTAACTTTTGCGGTGTAATGTATAGTCTGTGTAACCAATTATATTGTATCATACGCAGCCTTGTATTTATTGTATTTCTCATCGTTCCAGAACATAATTTCTCCCATGTTTCCTTTTTTATCTTTATATTTAAATCTTGTTCCCATTTTTGTTTAGTTTTACCATTTGTTTCCTCATTCTCCTTTTCTTGCAGTTTGATATACATATTTGTTATAAATCTTTTGATTAACATTGTATCTGTAATCACATATTCAAGGTTACTTCCCTCTGGTAAACTCAAATTGCTTCCTAATTTATCTTTCAAGTAGGATTTCAGTTGGTAATATGCCAGCGCTGTATCTCCAGTTATATTGTACTTATCTCTCATTTGTTCAAAGGATAAGAATCTACTTCCTGAAAAACAATTTTCTATTCTTTTAATCCCTTTTTTTTCCCATTTTCTAAAGGAAAGGTTGTCTATTGTAAAAGGGATTAGCTTATTTTGCGTCAATATTAGTTTTGGTATTTGATAATTTATTTTATTTCTTTCTACATGAATCTTCTTCCATATATTGAGGAGATGGTGTAATACTGGAGAAGTTCTATGTTGTACCAATTTTTCGTCCCATTTATATAATATGTGTTCAGGTATCTTTTCCCCTATTTTATCTAATTCTAGTCTCGTCCAGTCTGGTTTTTCCCTTGTTTGATAAAAATCTGATAGGTACCTTAATTGTGCGGCTCTATAATAATTTTTGAAGTTTGGCAATTGTAAGCCTCCTTGTTTATACCATTCTGTTAGTTTATCTAGTGCTATCCTCGGTTTCCCCCCTCTCCATAAAAATCTCCTTATTATTTTCTTTAACTCTTTGAAGAATTTTTCTGTCAGTTGTATTGGCAATGCCTGAAATAAGTATAGTATCCTTGGAAAAATGTTCATTTTAATACAGTTTATCCTTCCTATCAGTGTTAGTGGTAGCTCTTTCCAATGCTCTAAATCGTCCTGTAATTTTTTCATTAGTGGATTGTAATTGAGTTTATATAATTGGCCTAGATTTTTGTTTATTTGCACACCTAGGTATCTTATTGCCTGCATTTGCCATCTGAATGGGGATTCCTCCTTAAATTTTGAGAAATCCGCGTTATTCATAGGCATTGCTTCACTTTTATTTACGTTTATCTTGTATCCCGACACTTCTCCATATTCCTTCAATTTCTCATATAGTTCTTTTATTGATAGTTCTGGTTCTGTTAAGTACACTATCACATCATCCGCAAATAGACTGATTTTATATTCCCTGTCTTTTATTTTTATTCCTTTTATATTATTATCTATTCTTATTGATTCTGCTAGTGGTTCTATAGCTAGCGCAAACAAAAATGGTGATAGTGGGCATCCCTGCCGCGTTGACCTGCTTAAGTTAAATTGCTTTGATACATGTCCATTTACTGTCACTTTCGCTAACGGTCGCTCATATAATGCTTTAATCCAATTAATATACTTCTCCGGTAAACTGAATTTTTGCAATACTTTGAACAAGTAATTCCATTCTACTCTGTCGAAGGCCTTCTCTGCGTCTAAAGCAACTGCTACTGCCGGTGCTTTATTTCCTTCTACTGCATGAATTAAGTTAATAAATTTACAAATATTGTTGGTTGTGCGTCTTTTTTTGATAAATCCAGTTTGGTCTAAATTTACCATTTTCGGTACCTGTTCTGCTAATCTGTTTGCTAATAGTTTTGCTATTATCTTATAATCTGTGTTTAGCAGAGATATTGGTCTATATGACGCTGGTGAGAGTGGATCTTTCCCTTGTTTTAGTATCACTGTAATTATTGCTGTTTTACATGAATCTGGTAAGTTTTGTGTCTCATCAATCTGGTTGATTACATCCAGGAGGGGCGGTATTATTAGATCTTTAAATGTTTTGTAGAATTCTATTGGGAGTCCATCCTCTCCTGGTGTCTTATTATTTGGTAAATTTTTTATTATCTCTTGTATTTCTACTGTTCCAAATGGTTCTGTTAATTTATTTTGTTCCTCTATTTGTAGTTTTGGTAGTTCAATTTTAGTCAAAAATTCATCTATTTTCCCTTCTTTCCCTTCGTTTTCAGTTCGGTATAATTGTTCATAGAATTCTCTGAAGTTTTCCTTAATTTCTTTTGGATTATATGTAATTTGTTTGTCTTTTTTCCTTGTTGCCAATACCGTTTTCTTAGTTTGCTCTGTCTTAAGCTGCCATGCTAAGATTTTGTGTGTTTTTTCACCTAGTTCATAATATTTCTGTTTTGTCTTCATTATATTCTTCTCCACCTTATATGTTTGTAATGTTTCATATTTTATTTTTTTATCCGCCAATTCTCTTCTTTTGGTTGTATCTTCCTTTATTGCTAATTTTTTTTCTATGTTTATTATTTCCCTTTCCAACTGCTCTGTTTCCTGATTAAAGTCCTTCTTCATCTTGGTTGCATAACTTATTATTTGTCCTCTAATGAATGCTTTCATTGCGTCCCATAGTATAAACTTATCTTCCACTGATTCCGTATTTACTTCAAAGTACATTTTTAATTGTTTTTCAATAAATTCTCTAAAATCCTGTCTTTTAAGTAGCATGGGGTTTAATCTCCATCTGTACATTCTTGGAGGGATGTCCTCTAGCTTTATTGCCAATAACAGGGGTGAGTGGTCCGATAATAGTCTAGCTTTATATTCTGTTCCTTGAATGTGGGCTGATAACAGGAATAGGTCTATCCTTGAGTATGTTTTATGTCTAGTCGAGTGGTATGAGTATTCCTTTTCTTTTGGGTTTTGTTTCCTCCATATGTCCACAAGTTTCATTTCTTGCATTGATTTAATTATAAATTTGGTTACTTTGTTCTTCCTGTTAATTTTTTTCCCCGTTTTATCCATATTTGGATCCAAATTCAGATTGAAATCCCCTCCTATTAGTATGTTCCCTTGCGTATTAGCTACCTTCAAAAAGATATCTTGCATAAACTTTTGATCTTCTTCGTTAGGTGAATATATATTAAGTAGATTCCAAAGCTCCGAATATATCTGACATTTTATCATAACATATCTCCCTGCTGGATCTATTATTTCCTCTTCTATTTTAAATGGCACATTTTTGCTAATTAATATAGCCACTCCTCTTGCTTTTGAATTATACGATGCTGCTGTTACATGTCCTACCCAATCTCTCTTTAATTTCTTGTGCTCCAATTCAGTTAAGTGTGTTTCTTGGACAAATGCTATATCTATTTTTTCCTTTTTCAGTAAATTTAGTAGTTTCTTCCTTTTAATTTGGTTATGTATTCCATTAATATTTAGAGTCATATAGTTCAGCGTAGCCATTTTACATTTTGTTTATCTTCTCTTTCCGTTTTTCCATCATTACCTTTCCTCCTTTTCCATTTCTGTTTTCTTATTTTCAACTCTTTACCAGACAACATTCCTACAACATCCAACATTTTCCTTATTCTCCTATTTCTATCTTCTTTATCCCCAACCTCCCCTTCCCCTCCTGAGTTGTCCTTTATCCCTTGTCGGACAACCACATCTCCCCTCTCCATTTGGATTTGCGAATCCACTCGCAAGCGTCAACTGATTTTGCAGTGACCGCTCTTTTCCCCCACCCAGCCCCCCCAGAAAAGATTTCACTTTTTATATGTCACAAAGGTCACTCTTTTAATTCCCTCCTTATTCTCTCTATTCCATTACCTTCCCTTATTAATTCTTGTCTATACTATCTATGTTTTCCTCTAATTACAGATACTTTCACGTATGTCCATTGTCTCTATTCACTCTTATACCTCTTTACCCGCATACATATCAATCGTGGTCATTTTTACCCTCATTACCCGTCTTCATCCCTCAGTCTATTTTTGTCTTTACCCACATACATATCAATCGTGATCATTTTTGCTCTCATTACCCGTCTTCATCCCTCAGTCTATTTTTGTAATTGTTCTGCAAATTTTCGTGCTTCTTCTGGATCCGAGAACAGTCTGTTTTGTTGTCCTGGAATAAATATTTTCAATACCGCAGGATGCTTCAGTGTAAATTTATATCCTTTCTTCCATAGAATCGCTTTTGCTGTGTTGAACTCTTTTCTCTTCTTTAGGAGTTCAAAGCTTATATCTGGATAAATGAAGATTTTTTGCCCTTTATACTCCAGTGGTTTGTTGCCCTCTCTTACTTTTTCCATTGTCTTCTCCAGTATCTTTTCTCTTGTAGTATATCTTAGGAATTTTACTATAATAGATCTTGGTTTTTGTTGTGGTTGTGGTTTAGGGGCCAATGCTCTATGTGCCCTTTCTATTTCCATTTCTTGCTGTAGTTCTGGACATCCTAGGGCCTTAGGGATCCATTCTTTTATAAACTCCCTCATATTCTTGCCTTCTTCATCTTCCCTAAGGCCCACTATCTTTATGTTATTTCTTCTGTTATAATTTTCCATTATATCTATTTTTTGGGCTAATAATTCTTGTGAATCTTTAGTTTTTTTTATTAGATTCCTCCAATTTCTTTTTTAAGTCTTCTACCTCCATTTCTGCTGCTACTGCCCGTTCTTCCATCTTGTCCATTTTTTTCCCCATTTCTGTTAAGGTCATATCCATTTTATTTATTTTCTTTTCTGTGTTGTTTATTCTTTTTCTTAAATCATTGAATTCCTGTGTTTGCCATTCTTTAAATGACTCCATGTATCCTCTAACAAGAGCAAGTATATCCTTTACCTTGCCTTTCCCTTTATCTATTTCACTGTATTCTTCCTCTTCTTCTTCCTCTGGGTTGGCCATCTGTTGTTTCTTTGATGCCCTTTCCTCCTCTTCTTTCTTGTTTCCATTGTCTTCTGTGGTCTCTTCTTGCTGCAGGTGTTCTGCAGCTGTCGTTGCCGGCTGTGGAGATCGACTCCCCAGCTGGTCCCCCCTCCCGTCGGTGTGTTTTTTTTCATGCGCGGTTGCGCACTTTTGCTCGTCTCTGTGAGCCATTGTTGTAGTTCTTTTTCTACCGACCTGAGGTAGTGGGGCCCTCTCTCCACAGCGGGCCTCTTCGGACAGGTAAGGCCTTCACCTTTTTCCTCCGTTGTCTTCTCTTCCTCTCTTCTTTCCGTTGATTTTGATTTTTCTCCTTTTGTCTCCATCTTCTTTCCACCTTTATACTCACTTTTCTTTAACTTGTATTTCTGTGCCTTTGTATTTTCTCTTGTTTTTCCCGACTTTTCTGGAGAGGGCTGGAGTTCACCGTCCGGCCACTACTCCATCACGTGACTCCTCCCGAGAAGAAAGCCTTTTCCAGGACAAAATCCAAGACCTGTTTTGGTTCGTTGTTTAAATTATTATGACAGAGAGACAATTTTGCGTGTGGCTATAAGAAATGCACAACAAAGAGGATCTCCCCTGATGGTTCAGAACAATCGTGTTTTTTTCTATCCGGATTTGAGTCAAGAAATTATGTCTCAACGACGTGAATTTAATCCTGTGAAAGAAGTGTTGTGGAAAAAAGGATATAAAGCAACATTTAGATATCCTGCAGTATTGAAGATTTTTCAAGATGGTTATCAACCAAAATTTTTTGATAATCCTAAGGAAGCTATGGACTTTGCTCAATTACTGCCAATTACGCAATTTCAGGAACGACGTAGTCCACCACGGTCTCCAAGGAGAGTGGAGACACAAGATGGGAACCGAATTCCAAGAAGAAATGGAAGCAATGGTGGTCGGAGTGACAAAGTTGATTTAAAAATTTTTTTTTTTCCTGAGAAGATTTCAGATAATGATGATAGTTTAATGTGAAACGGGAGTTGGGAGAGGGAGCTGGGTGGGCATCATTTTCCAGAAGTCATCAGCTACATGTGAGTTATCTCACACCCAATATTTTGTGGGAGTTACCGCATTGAGCAGTTGAGACAGGAGGAGGTGGTTGTAACCTCCTACCTGTTCTTTTTTTTTAATCAATTTTTGGATTAAGGAGTGAAGTTTTTTTTTATTATTATTTTTTAATTTTTTTTTGTAGTTTTAGGAGGGGATAAGGGAAGGGGGTGTTTTTCTTTTTTTTCTCTCTTTTTTTCTCTCCTTTTTTTCTCTCCTCTTTTTTTGTGTGTTATTATAAGTAATGTCTAAACTTAAGTTTGCCTCTCTTAATGTTCAGGGTTTAAATAATCCTATTAAGCATAAGAGAGTACTTGCTTACTTAAAAAAATTGAAAGTTGATGTGGCATTTTTGCAGAAAACTCATTTAACAGATAAGGAACATTTGAAACTTAAATGTGAATGGGTTGGACAAGTTTTCTATTCTTCATTTAATTCAAAGGCAAAAGGAGTGGCAATTCTGGTGCATAAGAATTTATCATTTCAGTTACAGAATGAAGAGAAAAATGGAGGAAGATTATTAAAACTGAATTGTACAATTTTTAATGAGGCTTGGACTTTGCTTGATGTTTATGGTCCAAATGTTGAAGATACAGCTTTTATTGTAGATGTGTCTTTATTACTTGGACAAACAAATTCCAATGTGATGATTGGGGGACATTTAAATGTGGTATTGGAGCCTTTATTGGACAAGTATCCAAGAGCAATTAAGAAATCTAAGATGGCAGTACAAGTGACTAATATGATGAAAGATTTGAATTTAGTTGATATTTGGCGAAGACTTAATCCTACATAGAAAGATTTTTCTTTTTATTCTTCACGTCATAATTCTTTTTCAAGAATTGATTATTTCTTAATTTCAACACATTTGCAGGATAAGGTTATGTCTGTGGATTATAAGGGAAGGTTGGTTTCAGACCATTCATTACTATTATTAGAATATCAGAGTTCGCAAGATGTTCAGAGAACTCCAAGATGGAGATTTAACATTATGTTATTACAAAAACCAGAATTTATTAGTTATTTAAAAAAACAAATTGAGGATTTTATTAGTAATAATGTTAATTCTGTTTCTAGTCATTTTGTTTTATGGGACGCAATGAAAGCTTTTTTACGAGGTCAAATTATTAGCTATGCATCTAAAGTAAAGAAAGAGAATTAGAGAGATTGAAGATTTAGAGAAAAATATAACTGTTAGTAAAAAAAATTTCAAAAAAATGCTACTGAAATGCAAAAGAACCAGTTAACTAATTCTAAATTAAAGTATAATGAATTACAAACATATCGATTTGAATGTTTAATGAATCGAACTAAATATAGGTTTTATGAATGGGGTGAGAAAGCTCATAAAGTTTTATCATGGCAGTTAAAAAAAGAACAATTATGTAGGATTATACCAGCAATTAGAAAAAAATCGGGTATTACTTTTAGACAAAAAGAAATTAATGAGGAATTTTGTAATTTTTATAAAAAACTATATACATCTGAGTGTAAAGATGTAAGTGAAGATGCAATAGATTCTTTTTTGAAAAATATTAATTTGCCACAGTTGAATCAAGAAGATAGACAAGAGCTGGATAAACCTTTTACAGAGAATGAAATTGAAATGGCTATAAGATATATGCCAAATGGAAAGGCACCTGGTGAAGATGGGTTCTCTATAGAATTTTATAAAACTTTTTATGTTGATATATCTTTTATTTATAAGAATGTAATACAGCAGATTTATAAAACTTTTCAATTACCTGAATCTTGTTCTAATGCAATAATCACGGTTATACCAAAAAAAGATAAAGATCCTTTACAGGTTTCTTCTTATCGACCAATATCGTTGTTAAATGTAGATTATAAAATTGTGGCTAAAGTTATGGCTAATAGATTGGCTCAATATTTACCTAAAATAATACATAAAGATCAAACAAGATTTATAAAAAATAGATATGCATCTGATAACATTTTACAATTAATTACTTTGATAAATAAATTTAAATCTCAAATGAATTATCCAATAGTGGTCTCATTAGATGCAGAAAAGGCTTTTGATAGAGTGGAATGGAAGTTTTTATTTAAAGTACTTGAGAAATTTTGCTTTGGTTCTTCATTTATTGGATTGATAAAGGCTTTATATAATAGTTTGAAGGCTAGAGTTGCTACTAATGGACAGATTTCAGAATCTTTTGATTTAACAAGGTCTACGAGACAAGGATGTCCATTGTCACCTGCTTTATTTGCTATAGTTATTGAACCTTTGGCACAGTTAATACGTCAAAATGAAAATGTTAAGGATATGAGAGTTTTGAATGAGGAATATAAGATTAATTTATTTGCAGATGATGTTTTATTATATCTGGTAGATCCTGATATTTCCTTACCAGCAATTCAAGAATCTTTAGAAATTTATGGTCAATTATCTGGCTATAAGGTAAATTGGGCTAAAAGTGAAATTTTGTTAATTTGTAAAGATGATTATTCGATTTATAAAAATATTACGAAATTGAAGTGGACAAAACAAATTAAATATTTGGGAGTTAACATTAATACAGAATATCAAGATTTATATTCAATTAATTACCTTCCTTTAATAAAAATGATTAAACTAGATTTGATTAGGTGGAAGGACTTACCTTTAGGTTTATTGGGGAGGATTAATACTATAAAAACGAATATTTTTCCTCGGATGCAATATTTATTTCAATCAATTCCTTATTTTTTTTTTAAAGTTTTTTTTAAGGATTTATATAAAGCAGTTAGAGAATTTTTATGGAAGGGAAAATTTCCAAGGGTAGCAATGAAAAAATTGATGTGGGACTTTCAATTTGGAGGTTTGAGATTACCTAATTTTCAATATTATTATGAGGCAGCTCAATTTAAATTTCTTAGTGCATTAATGAATATGGAGGATCCGCCCAGTTGGGCAAAGATAGAACTGGCAGTTATTTTAGAAAAATCTCCACATGAATTTTTGTTTCGATGGAATAAAAATTTGTTACGAACTTATGATGTACCAATATTGAAACATTTATTGAATTTATGGACGAGTAAACTTGATAAAATGGGGCCTAAAAATAAATGGTCTGGGCGATTGCCATTATATAATAATCAACTTGTTCCTTTTACGGTCTCCAATATCACTTTGAAACAATGGGAAAAGAAAGGAATAAAAAATTTATCTGATTGTTTTTTTTGAAGGACATGTTTGTTCTTTTGAGGAATTACAAAAGAAATTTGGTATTAGTGGAAATTCTGTATTTGTGAATTATCAGTTAAGATCATTTGTAAAGCAAATATGTAGTCGTCAAATGACTTTATTGCCCGAAACTAGTTTTGAAAAATATGTACTTTCAATACCAGAAAAGGGGTATATATCTGATTTGTATTGTATTTTACAAGAAATTGAAAGTAAGAAAGATTGGGATAAAGATAAGTTGAAATGGGAAAAAGATTTAGGTTCTACAATAGCTGATGAAGCCTGGATGGAAATTTGTCAAAATAGTATTCGGAAATTGATTAATGCTAGATTAGCGATGATTAATTATAATTTTATACATCAATTATATTTAACACCAGAAAAATTTTAAAAATTTGGTCTTAGTAAGTCAGATTGTTGTTTTCGTTGTGATCAGATAGCTAGTACTTTTTTACATACTGTCTGGTCTTGTGACCGATTGCAACAGTTTTGGAAAGGTATTCAATCTATACTTAATAGATTATATAATATTTGTGTTGTATTAGATCCTGATATATTTTTGTTAGGGAATATGCAATTATTAATTGATCTAGGATTAAATGATTATCAGATTTCTTTTATCTATTTAGCTTTAGCAGTGGCCAAGAAATGTATAGCATCTACTTGGAAAGATAGAAATATACTAACTTTGGATAGGTGGTATTTAGAGATGAAGTCTTGTTTAATTATGGAAAGGATATATTTTCAATTCAAGATAAGATGTCTTTTTATAAGTTGAAGTGGACTCCATTTGTTAAGTATATGCAATTAAGTTTGATTTAAGTATGTTCCTGGATGTGATATTCTAGATTTGATAAATCATTTTTAAAAATTATTTTTATTTGTTAATTTTTTTCTTTTTGTGTGCTTTTTTAATTTTACTAATTCTTCACTCTTTATTTTGGGGGAGGGGAAGGGTGTTTTTTTTATATAGATATGTAGGGGGGTTAGGTTGAATTAAGTTAGGTTATTGATGTTGTATTGTAATTATATTATTTTATTTTATATTTTTTCTTTAAATGTAATTTTTCTTTTTATTCCTGTGATAAAATCTTTAAATAAAGGTTAAAAAAAAAAGACTGTACAATTGTTGTACAGTCTTTACCCTGTGTGTGTCTGATACTGACTAACAGCGCACCACAATTTAATCCACAAAATTTTCCCACGGCTGCCATGGAAAAACTCCTGAGCGCAGAGAGCCTCGAAGTTGACCCACGCCACTTGGAAGCCCAGACATGCTTCAAGATCTGGCAGCATGCGATCGACGCAATTATCGAGGCACACGCAGGCGACATCTTGGACTCAGATTGGAAGAGGTTGGTTCTACTCCGGTCAAAGCTGGGTCCCCACACCTTCCAGGCAACCAAAGGGTGCTCCACGTACAAGAGAGCAATGGACACTCTCGGGAACTTGTACAAGCCCTGCATGAATGCGGTCTGTGCAAGGTACCTCCTCAACACCCAAGCCCAGCAACTCGGGGAGATGGCTGAGTCTTACCTGGGGCACCTGCAAGAGTTGCCTCAACCATGTCTGGCTGAACCCGGGGTAGGTGCAGAGGAGGTCGAGAGGCTGGTCTGGGATGCCTTCGTCCAAGAGCTATGCTTGAGGACCATCCGGCAAAAGCTGCTGGAAGACAATATCTATGCCCTAACCAAGACAGTGGAAGTGGTCCAAACCCTGGAAATGGCAGCCCTGCACATTGAAGCCTTTGATTCCATGTTCCCCAAGGCTCCCTCATGGCTCTCTCGCACTGCAGCTGCAACCCCAGACCGAGCTGGGGAGGAAAATGACGCTGCAGCAGGCTCCAGGTGCCGCTGTAATTACTGTGGGTCCTGGTGTGGGTCAGACCGACGATCATGCCAAAACTGCCCGGCTAGGAACCAGTATTGTTCCCAATGCGGCAAGAAAGTCCACTTCGCTTAAGTGTCCTTCTCAAAACCAGCCGGTAGCTCAGCGGCCCTCTATGACCTCCCCACCTCCCAAGCGGACCCCTTCATGTGTGCATGCCGGGCAGCTCCATTGACTCCGCTACAATTTCTGCCTTCCCTAACTTCGACAGTGCAATATCTAGCCCTGCCAGCGACTGTCGCAGCATGTTCCCCGAGCACCTGGACCACACCCCGCCCTCGCCAGCGCCGCTCACTGAGAACTACAGCGACGTCACTTCTGGTTCATGGCGTGACGTCACTTCTGGCTGATGGAATGACATCACTGCCGCTGGACACGATGACGTCACTTCCCCCGGTGCAACGAACAAAGCTAGGGAAGGAGCCCAGCCACGCAGCGGGCCCCCATGTGCCGCCGCCATCTTGGGCCAGGCAGTGGCCGACACAGAGGGCCCCCGACGACATTGAGAACAATGTGGTCAACATGGGCGGTGACCAGGCTGCCCTACCGACGCTCCCTTCGCCTCTGGGTGCCAACGGCTACCGCACGGCACACCCCATGACCGACGTCGGAGTGGTCAACACAGGCGATGACCAGGCCACCCTACTGACACACCCCATGCCTCCGGACGCCATAAATCACTGCACACAACCGGAGAGTGATGGCTCCAACTGCAAGACAGTCCTGGCCGCCACCACGCTGACCAGGGACATCCCTCACAACCTCAGACGCTCTATGATGGATGTGCAAGTCAACGGGCAGGTAACGAAGTGCCTGTTCAACAGTGGCAGCACCGAGAGCTTCATTTACCCGAGTGTGGCCCACACCCTGAGATTAAAAGTCCACCCCACCACCTGCTTGATCGCCCTCGCTGCCAAGCATAAGACTGTTGGTACCCTCGAGCGCAGCTCGGCCAATATAACTATGGGAGGGGAGACTTACACAGGGTTCAGGCTCCAGGTCATGCCCAAACTCTGCGCCCCAGTCCTCCTGGGCCTAAATTTCCAGTGCCACCTGCAGAGTATCACCCTTGCCTTCGGGGGTGGGCCCCAACCTCCATTCACGTAACACAACACACCAACCTACCAGCCCCAGCCAACCTGTGGCCTCTCCACACTGTGCATCACCCCACCAGCGCTCTTCCCACATCTTACGCAAGGATGCAAGCCGATCGCCACCAGAAGTAGGCACTATTGTGCCACAAACAGAGATTTCATCAAAGCGGAGGTGTGGCGACTCCTGGCGGAAGGTGTCATTGAGCCCAGTAACAGCCCTTAGAGAGCCCAAGTCCTGGTGGTCAAAGGGGGAAGTAAGCTGAGGACGGTCGTGGATTACAGCCAGACCATTAGCTGGTACACCCAGCTAGATGCCTACCTCCTGCCAAGGATCGTCGACATGGTCAACAAGATAGCCCACTACTGGGTTTTTTCCACTATTGACCTGAAGTCGGCGTATCACCAAAGCCCTATCCACCCGAAGGACAAGCCCTACGCCACCTTTGAGGCGGACGGGCGCCTGTACCAGTTCTCTTTGGGGTCACGAACGGGGTCTCCGTTTTCCAGCGGGAGATGGATCGCATGGTAGACCGGCACAAGCTGAAGGCAATGTTCCCGTATCTGGATAACGTCACTATCTGCGGCTCTGACCAGCAGGACCACGATGCTAACCTGGAAAAATTCCTCCAGGCGGCTGGGGAGCTGAACCTCACTTACAACAAGGAGAAGTGTCTGTTCAGCACCACCTGCCTCGCCATCCTGGAATACATCGTGGCCCATGGGGTTGTTGGCTCAGATCCTGAAAGGATGCGCCCATTAATGGAGTTACCTCTACCCCCCCACGCTAAAGGCCCTCCGCAGGAGCCTTGGCATTTTCTCTTATTACTCTCAGTGGGTCCCTCACTTCTTGGACAAGGTCCGCCCACTGGCCCAAGCTACAACTTTTCCCCTCCAACCCGAGGCACAGGCAGCCTTCACCCGCATCAGGCAAGACATCGCGGATGCCACGATGCAGGCTGTGGATGAGGACTTCCACTTCCAGGTGGAGAGCGATGCCTCCGAGGTAGCCCTCACCACTACCCTCAACCAAGAGGGGTGTCCCGTCACTTTCTTCTCCAGGACCCTTCACAGCTCCAAGCTAGGGCATTCCACCATTGAAAAGGAGGCCCAGGCATATGGTCACTGCGAAATCAGTTGACGCTTGCGAGTGATTTCGCAAATCCAAATGGAGAGGGGAGATGTGGTTGCCCGACAAGGGACAAAGGGCAACTCAGGAAGGGGAGGGGATAGTGGGGTTAAAGGAATTTTAGATAGGAGAATAATGGAAATATTTTATGTTTTAGAAATGTTGTCTTATAATGTGTTCAAAAAAAGAAAGCAGAACTGGATAAGAAGGAAAGGTGATGATGAGAAAACGGAAAGGAAAGATAAACAAAGTATGAAATGGCTATGTTGAACTATATGACTTTAAATATTAATGGAATACATAACCAAATCAAAAGGAAGAAACTGTTAAATTTACTGAAAAAAGAAAAAATAGATATAGCATTAATACAAGAGACACAATTAACTGAAGTGGAACACAAGAAATTAAAGAGAGATTGGATAGGACATGTAACAGCAGCGTCATATATTTCAAAAGCTAGAGGAGTAGCTATATTAATCAGTAAAAATGTACCAATCAAAATGGAAGAGGAAATAATAGATCCAGCAGGGAGATATGTAATGATAAAATGTCAGATATATTCGGAGTTTTGGAATTTACTCAATGTATATTCACCTAATAGGAGGGGATTTCAATCTTAATTTGGATTCAAACATGGATAAAACTGGAAAAAAAAATTAATAAAAAGAACAAAGTAACCAAATTTATAATTAAATCGATGCAAGAAATGCAACTTTTGGATATATGGAGGAAACAACACCCAAAGGAAAAGGAATATTCATATTATTCGGGCAGACATAAAACATACTCAAGAATAGACCTATTCCTGTTATCAGCTCACATGCAAGAGAGAGTTAGGAAAACGGAATATAAAGCTAGACTATTATCAGACCACTCACCCCTGTTATTGACAATAGAGTTAGAGGACATCCCTCCAAGAATGTATAGATGGAGATTAAACTCCATGCTACTTAAAAGGCAGGATTTTAGAGAATTCATTGAACGAAAAATTAAAATGTACTTTGAAATAAATACGGAATCAGTGAAAGATAAGTTTATACCATGGGACACAATGAAAGCGTTCATCAGAGGGCAAATAATAAGTTATGTAACTAAGATGAAGGAGGACTACAACCAGGAAACAGAACAGTTGGAAAGGGAAATAGTAAATATAGAAAAAGAATTAGCAATGAAGGAAGACACAACTAAAAGAATTGAATTGGCAGATAAAAAAATAAAATGTGAAACACTACAAACATATAAGGTGGAGAAGAACATAATGAAGACAAAACAGAAATATTATGAACTAGGAGAAAAAACGCACAAAATTCTAGCGTGGCAGCTTAAGATAGAACAAACTAAGAGAATGGTATTGGCATTAAGGAAAAAAGACAAGCAAATCACATATAATGGAGATTAATGAAAACTTCAGAGAATTCTATGAACAAGTATATCAAACCGAAAACGAAGGGAAAGAAGATAAAATAGATGAATTTTTAACTAAAATTGAACTACCAAAATTACAAACAGAGGAACAAAATAAATTAACAAAACCATTTGAAATAGAAGAAATACAGGAGATAATAAAAAAACTACCGAGCAATAAAACACCAGGAGAGGATGGATTCCCAATAGAATTCTATAAAAAATTTAAAGATTTATTAATTCCTCCCCTTCTGGAAGTAATCAACCAGATTGATAAAACACAAAGCTTACCAGATTCATGTAAAACAGCAATAATCACAGTAATACCAAAGACAGGGAAAGATCCACTTACACCAGCGTCATATAGACCAATATCTTTACTTAACACAGATTATAAGATAATAGCTAAACTATTAGCAAACAGATTAGCCAACTATGTACCAAAAATAGTAAATCTAGACCAAACTTGAGTTATTAAAAAAAGACGAACAACAGACAATATCTGTAAATTTATTAACTTAATTCATGCAGTAGAAGGAAATAAAACTCCAACAGTAGCGGTTGCTTTAGACACAGAGAAGGCCTTTGACAGAGTAGAATGGAATTATTTATTCAAAGTACTACAAAAATTCATCTTACCAGAGAAATATATTAATTGGATTAAAGCATTATATAAGGGGCCATTGGCGAAAGTGACAGTAAATGGATATATATCAAAACAATTTAACTTAAGCAGATCAACAAGGCAGGGATGCCCACTATCTCCTTTATTGTTTGCATTAGCCATAGAACCACTAGCAGAACTGATAAGAACAGAAAATAAAATAAAAGGGATAAAAATAAAAGACAAGGAATATAAAATCAGTCTATTTGCAGATGACGTTATAATATACTTAGCAGAACCAGAAATATCAATAAAAGAATTACATAAGAAATTGAGGGAATATGGAGAAGTGTCGGGGTACAAGATTAACGCAAATAAAAGTGAAGCAATGCCAATGAATAATGCGGATTTCTCAAAATTTAAGAAAGAATCACCATTCAGATAGCAAACGCAAGCAATGCGATATCTAGGTATACAAATAAATAAAAACCTTGGCCATCTATATAAACTCAATTATTATCCACTAATGAAAAAATTACAGGACGACTTAGAGCATTGGAAAGATTTACCACTAACACTGATAGGAAGGATAAACTGTATTAAAATGAACATTTTCTCAAGGATACAATACCTATTTCAGACATTACCAATACGCTTAACAGAGAAATTTTTCAAGGATTTAAAGAAAATAATAAGGAAATTTTTATGGAAAGGGGGAAAACCGAGGATAGCACTAGATAAATTAACAGAATGGTATAAACAAGGAGGCTTACAACTGCCAAACTTTAAAAATTATTATAGAGTCGCACAATTAAGATACCTATCAGATTTTTATCAAACAAGGAAAAAGCCAGATTGGACTAGATTAGAACTAAATAAAATAGGGGAGAAGATACCTGAACATATATTATATAAATGGGATGAAAAATTGGTACAACTTAGGAATTCTCCGGTATTGCATCATCTGCTCAACATTTGGAAGAAGATTCATGTAGAAAGGAATAAAACAAATTACCAACTACCAAAACTAATACTGACGCAAAATCAGATAATCCCTTTTACAATAGATAACCTTTCCTTTAGAGAATGGGAGAAAAAAGGGATCAAAGAATAGAAAATTGTTTTTCGGGAAATAAAATATTATCCTTTGAACAATTGAAGGATAAATATAATATAACTTACGATACAGTGTTGGCATACTACCAACTGAAATCCTACTTGAAGGACAAATTGGGAAACAGTCTGAGGTTACCAGAAGGAAGTAATTTTGAATATGTGATTACAGACACAATGATAATCAAAAAATTTGTAACAAACATGTATATTAAACTACAAGAAAAGGAGAAAATGGGGAAACAAATGGTAAAACCAAAAAAAAATGGGAACAAGATCTAAGCATAAAGATAAAGAATGAAACATGTGAGGAGCTATGCTCTGGAACCATGAGAAATACAATAAACACGAGGTTACGTATGATACAATATAACTGGATACACAGGCTATACATTACACCTCAAAAGTTAAATAAATGGGACCCAACAGTATCAGACAGTTGTTTTCGCTGTAAAAAGGAAACGGGAACAACAGTTCATGCAATTTGGACATGTGAGAAAGTGAAAAAATTTTGGGAAGATCTAAACCAGGTGCTAAATAAAATCACAAAAAGCAATATACCAAAAAACCCAGAGATCTTCCTCCTAAGTAATATAAAAAACAAAGAATTTGGACTCGATTTGGATGGAGCACAAAAAAGATTTGTTATGATAGCCCTAGCTGCAGCAAAAAAATGTATTATGTCAACCTGGAAATTATAAGATAACTTGAGAATACAACAATGGTATATAGAAATGAATAAATGTATTCCATTAGAAAAAATAACATATAATTTAAGAAATACCATTACAATATTTGAACAAATATGGGAGCCATACATGAAACACAATAGAGAAAACCTACCATGGACATCTACCACCTAAAATGACAGAAGGAGAAGATAATGAAAAGAACTGACTCAGTGGAATTTCTTGTTTATTTTTATTGAGTGACAACATTGTTTAACGGGTTTAATGTATCTTATATTCTGAACTTTAAATAAATGGGAGGGGAGGTGAGGGAGGGAGGGAGGGGAGGAGGGAAGGGGGGGGGGAGAAAACGACACTGTATATATTTAATAAGGAAAATGTATGTACCTTGATCAATATGGTTTATAGTGTGAAAAATAAAAAAAAAATAATTTTAAAAAAGAAAAGGAGGCCCAGGCGATTGTGGAAGCGGTCCGTCACTGGCGCCACTACCTGGCCGGCAGGAGATTCACCCTCCTCACAGTCCTGCGGGCAAGATCCTGTGCTGGAGAGTCGAGCTGGCAACCTACAGCTATGACATCCAGTACCGTGCCAGGAAGTTTAATGACTCCCCCGATACCCTCTCTCGGACGTGAGCGTCTATGCATGATGACAGGCTGAAAGCATTGCATGAGTCCCTCTGCCATCCTTGTGTCACCAGGTTGTACCACCTCATTAAGTCCCGGAACCTGCCGTATACCATCAGGGACGTCAGGGACATGACCGAGGCCTGTCGGTTCTGCGTGAAGTGTTAACCCTATTTCTTCTGCCCGCCCCAGGCCCATGTCGTAAAGGCTACTCGGCCTTTCGAGCGTCTTGGCATGGACTTCAAAGGGCACCTGCCTTCTACGAACTGAAACATCTACTTTCTCACGGTAGTGGACAAGTACTGACACTTCCTTTTCGCTATCCTTTACCCGGACACCTCCATGGCCACTGTCATCAGGGCCCTGGGGCAGATCTTCACCATGTTTGGCTACCCCACCTTCATCCACAGTGACTGGGGGTCTAGTTTCATGAGTGACGAGCTGCGTCAGTACCTGATGGCGAGGGGCATTGCGACCAGTCGGACGACGAGCTATAATCCGAGAGGCAATGGGCAAGTGGAAGACGAAAACGGGGTGGTCTGAAAGGCAGCCCTCCTGGCTCTCGGGTCAAAAGGATGGGCTGTTGAGTACTGGCAGGACGACCTGCCCGAGGCACTCCATGCTATTCGGTCGTTGCTGTGCATGGCTACCAACGAGACCCCTCACTGTTCTCATTCCCCAGAAAGTCAGCGACTGGAATGTCCCAGCATGGTTCACGTCCCCGGGACCGGTGCTCCTGCGTAAGCACGTATGGTCACACAAGTCCGAAACCCTGGTTGAGCAGGGCTCCTACATGCAAACCACAACTACGCCTATGTTAGGTTTGGCAGTGGCAGGGAGGACACCATCTCATCCAGGGACCTGGCACCAGCAGGAGCATCCACCACACCATGCCATCCTCCAGCCCAGGACGACGCTGACCGGGCATACATCCCTGTCCCCAGGCCACCAGGGGCCCGCTTCAGACCTGGGAAACGAACCTGCACCCCCCCATCCATCCAATACGACCCTCATACGTCGACCCAACCACCCCTCCGTGTGGCACCACACCAGTCACACAGACCCCTGCCGCCAGCCCTCCCACTTCCCCTCCGACCAGTGACCAGGAGCCAGTCCTACAATGGTCACAGAGACCCTGGCGGCCACCGGACCATCTCAACCTGTAAATATTGTATGTGTATAGTGGGTACGATTCCTTGTTACTGCCCCTCCCCGAGACGATTTTAAAGAAGAGGGTGAATGTGGTGGTACACCACCGGCCTACTGCAGGGGGAAACACCTGTACCTGCAGGAGTGTAAGAGGATAGGACAACACCTGGCTGGCTGTCAATCAGTCGGCCTGAAGGGATCAAGTCCCACCCAGTTGGATGTCAATCACCCTCCAGGATATAAGCCTGCGCTGGCCTCCCGAAGCTCACTCAGAGTTAATGCAGCTACAGCCAGCCTGGCTCTGTGGAAGTCTTTGTGGATTAAAGCCTGTTGTACAGTCTTTACCTTGTGTGTGTCTGATTCTGGCTAACAGCGCACCACAATACATCACATTAAAAGCCCACCATGTGCAGCAGATCATACTCTTTGCTCCTTGGTCCTGCTCGATGCCAGGTCATGAACTGTGGACATGGCTGGAGGTGTGTTTGGTAAAGTGTGCACTACACTGAGAGCGGGAATGCTTAGCATTGTGTGGGAATGCTTAGCATTGAGCCATACCCCGTTGGAACAGGGCATTGGGAGTACATGTTGAAGTCAAAACAAAGTAAAAACACAATGTTGGAGAAATTCATCAGGTCAAATAGTGTCCTTTATATAGCAAAGATAAAATTACATATCCAACGTTTCGGGCTAGAGTTCTTCATCATCAAGATGCGTGTTGCAGTCCTTGTCTTGTAAGAGTTTGCTTGTTACCAAATAATACTGCATGTGTATAATAAAGAGAGGGAGAGAGAGAGAGAGAGAGAGAGAGAGAGAGAATAAGCAGCCACAGGATTGGAGATCGCTGTATTCCATGTGAATACTTACACTACTTAGTACCGTGTTGCTTTGTGTATTCCCCATCTTAATTTGCCCATGTATGCAATAAAGATCATCCCTTGTTTGTTTAGCTTGTGTCTGGTCTCGCATATCTGTGAACCCACTGAACCTGATTTAATCTCACGTAACCCTGACGAACATGCGAACGCACATCCAGATATAATGCACATACAGGGAAACAATGCATATACATATATAAAATAAATACCAAATAAAGAATCTCAGTTTTAAATTCTCACCACATTCCCATCAATTCCTCCATTCGCCTACCTCCACCAGTCAATTAATGTGCTAACCTGCGCTGTTTTGTGGTGGTGGATCGGGAACACCCAGGGGAAGCCCACACTGGCCTTGGAAGAACTTGAACACTCACGACAGGCTTGGCTGGGGCAGTGTTGCTGTGTCACTATGACAGCTCATTTCATCTAGAAGGCGAGCTCTTTAATTACATAATTGTGGCACTCTGCGCAGCTGGAGAAAGCACAGTCGCCACACCAAAGGTCGTAACGACTCTTTATTCAAATTCAGCGCGCGCCCCTTTAAGGGCAGCGTGGGCTCAGCCACCACATGCGTAGTGACATCATAATCGCTGCCTGGGGCATGCGCTGGAAGGGAGGCTGGAGTCAAGGAGAACCCCTGACGATGCCATCTTCCTGCTCTTCTTTTAGATTGTGTTATGGAATCGCCTACAGGAAGCAGGGTTGATTTTTGTATCTGTAAGATGACATACATATCGTGATATAGCCTGAATTTTTGAGCTAAGGTCTGTAGTATTGGGACCAATCCACAAGTGTGTGTGTGTGTGTGTGTGCCGGTGGCTTTAAATTGTGTGTAGTTGAATGGAGAATAAAATGGGAGAGGATCAGCGTGAAAATGGTCAGCGAGGTCTTTGTGAACCAAAGGCCTGTTTCCATACTGTATGCATCTAGTCAAGTTTATTGTCATCTGATTACACAAGTACAACCTCATGAAACAGTGTTCTCCTGTCCTCAGTGCAAAACATGTAGACACACAACCAGACACATGCAAGTGTTCAAGTAATCAAATAAATAAATAAATGTGGTTTCATGAACGTGAAAGTCTCAGATGGTTAATGTGATCAGTTCCTTTGGTTATTCAGCATTCTCACTGCCCGTGGGAAGAAGCTGTTCCTCAGCCTGGTGGTGCTGGCTTTGATCCTCCTGTAAGGTTTCTTCATACACTGGATATACTGTGAGCCCTCTTCTGACAACAATCCTGGTAGATCATGTCATTTGGGGGAGGGGGGCAGTGGAGGGAGACTCCAGTGATACTCTCTGCCTGAGTATTGACTTCCGCTCTATTTCTCTGCAGCAACTGTACCACCACTGTAAAGCAGCCAGCCAGGATGCTCTGGATAGAGCTCCTGTGAAAGAATCATGGCTCCATGTAGCCTTCATTTGCCAACCCAAAGAAATGCACATGTTATCACATTGAAAAAAAGATCTCCGGAAATACTCAGTAGACCTTTAATTTAATAAGTAAAACAGTTTTATTGTCATGTGTACCTAATTACAGTTTAACATAAACTTTGTTTTGAGTGCTATCCAGGCAAGTCAAACCATACAGCAGGAAATGAAACACAAAAGTCTGCTGATGCTATGATTGTAGTTAAAACACACCAAGGAACTCAGCCAGTCTCATAGTGTCCATGGGTGAGGGGGGGGGGGGTGAAGATATATAATATATTGCTGATTATTTGGGCCTGAGCTAGAGGTGACCATCCCAAAAGGAGAACATGGTTATAGTTTACTAGTGTGTTTGCATTTGTTGTTTTTGCAATACCATTTAGATCTTATAAAAATATAAAATTTTGTAACACACTGTATATATAGTAACCTATGACAGTGTCCTCCTTTTAGAATGGCCACCCAAGCTCTGAGCCCTTCTTATTTTCATACAGCTAGTAGTCCACTAATGAACACATAAATGCATAATGTTACAACTGTAGTGTTACAGTTGCAATGTATAAAGAAACTTACAGTGTATCCCATGTATAGAGGAACCTACAGTGTATAAATAAACTTCATGTATCCAGTGTATAGATGAACCTACTTTTTCTTTGGCTTGGCTTCGCGGACGAAGATTTATGGAGGGGGTAAAAAGTCCACGTCAGCTGCAGGCTCGTTTGTGGCTGACCAGTCCGATGCGGGACAGGCAGACACGATTGCAGCGGTTGCAAGGGAAAATTGGTTGGTTGGGGTTGGGTGTTGGGTTTTTCCTCCTTTGCCTTTTGTCAGTGAGGTGGGCTCTGCGGTCTTCTTCAAAGGAGGCTGCTGCCCGCCAAACTGTGAGGCGCCAAGATGCACGGTTTGAGGCGTTATCAGCCCACTGGCGGTGGTCAATGTGGCAGGCACCAAGAGATTTCTTTAGGCAGTCCTTGTACCTTTTCTTTGGTGCACCTCTGTCACGGTGGCCAGTGGAGAGCTCGCCATATAATACGATCTTGGGAAGGCGATGGTCCTCCATTCTGGAGACGTGACCCATCCAGCGCAGCTGGATCTTCAGCAGCATGGACTCGATGCTGTCGACCTCTGCCATCTCGAGTACCTCGACGTTAGGGGTGTGAGGTCGGGTCAGATACAGCAATGAGCTCTCTGAACCCTTCTCCATTAACAATGGCGTGAAGCAAGGCTGTGTTCTCGCACCAACCCTCTTTTCAATCTTCTTCAGCATGATGCTGAACCAAGCCATGAAAGACCCCAACAATGAAGACGCTGTTTACATCCGGTACCGCACGGATGGCAGTCTCTTCAATCTGAGGCGCCTGCAAGCTCACACCAAGACACAAGAGAAACTTGTCCGTGAACTACTCTTTGCAGATGATGCCGCTTTAGTTGCCCATTCAGAGCCAGCTCTTCAGCGCTTGACGTCCTGCTTTGCGGAAACTGCCAAAATGTTTGGCCTGGAAGTCAGCCTGAAGAAAACTGAGGTCCTCCATCAGCCAGCTCCCCACCATGACTACCAGCCCCCCCACATCTCCATCGGGCACACAAAAGTCAAAACGGTCAACCAGTTTACCTATCTCGGCTGCACCATTTCATCAGATGCAAGGATCGACAATGAGATAGACAACAGACTCGCCAAGGCAAATAGCGCCTTTGGAAGACTACACAAAAGAGTCTGGAAAAACAACCAACTGAAAAACCTCACAAAGATAAGCGTATACAGAGCCGTTGTCATACCCACACTCCTGTTCGGCTCCGAATCATGGGTCCTCTACCGGCACCACCTACGGCTCCTAGAACGCTTCCACCAGCGTTGTCTCCGCTCCATCCTCAACATCCATTGGAGCGCTCACACCCCTAAGATAAACCTACAGTGTATAGATGGGCCTACAGTGTATAAAGAAACCTACAGGTATAGATGAACCTAGTGTATCCAGTGTATAGAGGAACCTACAGTATATCTAGTGTACAGAGGAACCTACAGTGTATAAAGAAACCTACAGTGTATCCAGTGTATAAAAAAATCTAGTGTATAGATGAACCTAATGTATCCAATGTATAAATAAACCTAAAGTATATCTAGTGTAGCTGAAGATCCAGCTGCGCTGGATGGGTCACGTCTCCAGAATGGAGGACCATCGCCTTCCCAAGATCGTGTTATATGGCGAGCTCTCCACTGGCCACCGTGACAGAGGTGCACCAAAGAAAAGGTACAAGGACTGCCTAAAGAAATCTCTTGGTGCCTGCCACATTGACCACCGCCAGTGGGCTGATATCGCCTCAAACCGTGCATCTTGGCGCCTCACAGTTTGGCGGGCAGCAACCTCCTTTGAAGAAGACCGCAGAGCCCACCTCACTGACAAAAGGCAAAGGAGGAAAAACCCAACACCCAACCATTTTTCCCCTGCAGCCGCTGCAACCGTGTCTGCCTGTCCCGCATCGGACTTGTCAGCCACAAACGAGCCTGCAGCTGACGTGGACTTTTACCCCCTCCTTAAATCTTCGTCCGCGAAGCCAAGCCAAAGATATCCAGTGTATAGATGAACCTACAGTGCATCCAATGTATAAAGAAACTTACAGTATATCCAGTGTAGAGATGAACCTACAGTGTATGAAGAAACCTTGTGTGTAGACGAACCTACACACTGTAGGTGTGTATCCAATGTATAAAGAAACCTACAGTATATCCAGTGTATGAAGAAACCTTATATATAGATGGACCTACAGTGTATCCAGTGTGCAGAGGAACCTACAGCGTATAGAGGGACCTACGGTGTATCCAGTGTATTGAGGGATCTACAGTGTATCCAGTGTACAGAGAAACCTACAGTGTACAGATGGACCTAGTGCATCGTGTACAGAGGAACCTACAGTGTATCGAGGAACCTAGTGTATAAAAAGACGAGCAGCGTCCCCTCTCCCCCCCCCCCACCTCCCTCCACCCCCCCCCCCACCTCCCTCCACCCCCCCCCCCACCTCCCTCCACCCCCCCCCCTCTCCCCTCGGCAGTTGCCTGGCCTGATGAATATCTCTGATTTGTTGTGGGAGGTTTTATCTGGACTTTCTCCAGCTTTTGAGCACCGACTTGCTGCTCCTTTTATTACAACTTCCACCGAGATACGCCACACACACAAAAAAAATCAATGCCTTCTCGTAAGAACCCCGGATATGGTTTCTGACCTGCGGGGGAAATTGGAAGGGAGCGAGGACGTGGGAGTTTCCAACAGAACCATTTAAGGACATCGGAAGCCACCGCTCGTCACCCGGGCTTTCCGTGCGTGAACTGAAATGAGTTGGCCGCTCATCCGCCCTGACCATATACGGGGAGGTGGGGGGGCGACGAGCCAAGCGAAAGTGAGCGGGGGTCCCAATGAAGTTGAGAGACGTGGGGGAGGGATGTGAGATGTGGGTCGGGGGAGAAATGAGAGACTGGGGGGGGGGGGGGGGGGGGGGGGGGATGGTCAGGGTTGTTTGTGGGAAGGATTAGCAGCAGGGCTGCAACTTATTGGGAAGACCGGATAGAACAAATAAACGCAGTGACTTCAAGGGGAATGAGAACCATAGGACACTACAGCTCAGAATCAGACCCCTTCTAGTCTGTGCAGAGCCCTTTTTATTTTGCCTAGACCCACTCCACAGCCCTCCATACCCCTCCCATCCAAGTTCTTTCATAGTAAAACTGAACTTGAATTCACCACTTCATCTGTGCCAAGAAGTTCCCCCTAAGCCTCTTCCCCTTTCACTCAAACTTCTGGTTCGAATCTCACCTCCCCTCATTGGGGGGAGGGGGGAGAGCCAATCTGTCTGTATTCCCCCCCCCCCACCTCATAATTTAAAATACCTCCATCAAATCTCCCTTCGTCCTTGTACGCCGCGGGGAATAAAGTCCTAACCTGTTTAACCGGTCCCTGTAATTCAGTTCCTGAAGTCCGGGCAACATCCTAGTAAACCTTCTCTTTCCATCTTATGGACATCTTTCCTGAAGTTTAGTTCACTTAAAAATATCCTCTTGTGGGCCAGCCTCGATCAAGAAAGTTTGTAAGAAGGGAAAGCAGAAATGATGAGCACCGAGGCTGGTTTTGTAACTGAAGCTACCGGGACTTGAAAGGCTTTTATTTGCAAGATGTGGACAAGCATCGCTGGTCGCTCACACTGACCTCGGACTCGAATAGTGCTCTCACCACAATAACATTGGTGGGGGGGGGGGGAATCCTTGTGGGTGACACTCCATTAATAAAGTTTGGAAGAAGGAAAGCAGAAGTTGAGAGAAAGTTGGTAAACATCAGTGGAGGGGGGGGGGGAGGGGAGGGACATCCTGTTCGCTGTCAGAGGCAGCGTTCACGGGACAGGGGTGTGTTGTTTCGAGAGAGGGGGGTGGAACCAGTACTTAAGGACGGTTCCTCCCCTCTGGACGACGATCGAAGGAGCGGCGAGGCAGTAGCGAGACGCAAGCTTTTTCTCCAGTGTTTTCCCTCTCTTTTCCAGTGCCTTTCCCGTTCCTAGTGCTGCCCCCCCCCCCTTCCCCACCATCACTGCTGGGATCCAGAGCCACTCAGCGCTGCGCCCCATCCCGCTCGCCCCCATGGACATGAAGGCGGAGGCGCAGCGAGTCATGGCGGTGGCGCTGAGCAAGATGTACACGGGCCGGCTCCAAAGGGGAGGCGCCCGGCTCCACCGCAGTCTGCTCCTGTCGCTGGTGCTCCGCGGTGCCCAGGACGTCTACCTCGGCCTGAGAGCGGCCCGCGGGGGGCCGGGCCGACAGCTGGAAGCGGAGAGCGGCGCCGGAGCTGCGGCCGAGGTGCGGGCTCCCAGCCCGGCGCCGGGCGTCGAGTTCATGGACTGTTCGGCTCAGCCCGTGGTCGAATCGGGGCGCCTGGAAGGGATCGAGCCGCCGGCCGTTTCGGCGCAGCTGGCCGGGAGCGACCCACGCGGGACGCCCTGCCCCGAACCCCGACCCGGGCAGGAGGTACCCGCCGACAAGCGGCTCGTCCCCCGGCCGGATCGCAGCAGGAAGCGGAGGAAAGACTGCCCCGAGCCCGAGGCGCTGCCGACCAAGCGAGCCCGGCTGGAGGAGGAGGAGGGGGGAGAGACCCGCGCCTTGGCCGCCAGCCTTGGGTCAGGACCGCAGGTCAAAGTGAAAGAGCAGCCGGTGAACCAGGGCCAGATCTGGCGGGACAGGGTGTTGGGCGAGTTGTCCATGTGGGTCCGGCCCATCGTGGCTTATTGAAAGTCCGGGCGAGACAGTGAAATCTGGCCTGTTCCCCCACCTCCCCCGAGACGAGGGGTGGCGGAGAGCGTTCGCCCTGAACGGGGGTTCGAACCGGCGACGGGAGTGTTCGCACTGAAGACAAAAGCCTGTCTGGGAAAGAACTGAGTGGAGGGTCGTCGTGTCCGTCCGTTTCCCCCCCTCCCGGGAGGAGCGACGTGACTCATTTGGCGTCAAAGTTGCACAGACGGACAAGAATCCCCTGAACAGTCCGGTCTTTGTTGATCGTGGGCACCGCGGACTGGGGTTGGTTTGGGGGGGAGGGGGGGTTCGAACTAGCGCCGAGCGAGACGAGTCACCGCCCATCGAACTGATACACCTCATTACGTCAGCAGGTGAAATGACATGGACATCAGGCAATGTCAGGACTCGCTTGGCCAAGGAAAGGGCTGCATCAGGGGCTGTAAGGACTATTCCCTACTTCAAACCTGATGGCGAGGTTAAATCTTGCATACTGTACTTGAAATGTATTTTTTTGTAAAAGAAAATCAGGACTTGTTTGGCAAGGAATGTCATACATCAGGGCTGTAAGGACTATTATTTAAGATTTGATGACTTAAGTTCCATTTTGCATACTTGAAATGTACGATTTGTTAATAAAAATATATATTTTTTCTCCAAAAAAACCCCTGGTTTTCGCTGCTGCTCATTCTACCCCAGAGTTCTTTATGCTCCTCTGAGATTAGATTAGACTAGACTGGGGAAGTCCAGGTCACCTACTGAGAATTTGATCATGTCAACAGGATCTTGAGAGGTTTGGATGAGGTTTTTTTTATTTAGAAAAAATGGGTAAAAGTTGTCTCTCTCCCCCCCCCCACCGAGAGTGGGAGTTCATTATCAATGAATGATAACGGGGAGATTAGTTTGAAAGGTTCAGGTTCTGCCCTGGTCTCTGGTTCCATCTGCCTGGGTCGAGCTAACCACATGGGAATCTAGTTTGCCTCCTGCTCTGGATCCCTGTGGAAAAATTGGGAAGCGGAACTTTTATTTAGGACGATTTGTTTCTTATCTGTGACAGGTTGATAGGAGCCGGGGCATCAAAGGTTATGGGGAGAAAGTGGGGGGGGGGGGGGTGGTGAGTGGGGAAAACGATCATCTCATGATTGAATGGTGAGCCAGACACAATGGGCTGAATGTCCGATATCTGCACCTATGTCTTATTTCACAACATTCGCTTGAACTACTTTGGACAAGTAGTTCAATGCCAGGGATGTGGTAGTCGGTGTGAATACACAGCAATAAGGGTAAGTTCAGGCATCTTTAGAATCTGACTTTTCTCACCAGATAGCAGTGGGTGAGTCATGGTCACACAGGCATGTTGACCAAGGGCATTCTGGCCAAGTACTATCTTTATGTATTGGGTCCATATCCTTCGAACCCAGCGGTTCTCAACCTTTTTCTTTCCACTCACCTCCCACTTTAAGTAATCCCTATGCCATCGGTGGTCTGTGATTGCTTAAGGTGGGAGGTGAGTAGAAAGAAAAAGTTTGAAAACCACTGTTGAAATCATACCTTATGGACTTGTTATGTGCACGCTTTCAGAACTCCGAAGGAAATGACAATTTTTCTCAAGCAAAATATTTCAGGAACAATTGGGTCTGGAGCAGTGGTTCTCAACCTAAAATGATATGTGAGTGGAAAGAAAAAGGTTGAGGACTAGTGGGTTAGTCCCATTTGCCTTTGTTCAGCCAATATCATTCTAAATCTTTCCTAGCCATGTACCCATCTAAGTGTCCTTTAAATATGCAATTGTACTTGCTTCTACCACTTTCTCTGGCAGCTCGTTTCATATACCCACCACCCTCTGGTGCAGAAAGAGCCCCTCTGGCCCCTTTTAACTCTTTCCCCTTGCTCCTTAAATCCATGCCCCCCCCCCCACCCCCAGTTTTAGATAATCCCACCCTAGGGAAAATGGCTGATAATTTAACATCTATGCTTGTGATTTTATAAACCTTTATAAGGTGTTCCCCCCCCCCCCCCCATGCTCCAGTGTGGAAGGTCCCAGCTGAATCAGCCTCTCGTAATTGAAGCCCACTGGCCCCAGTAACATTCTTGCATATCTTTTCTGCATCCTTTCCAGTTTAATTAAGGTTCAGTGACCAGATTGATGCAGTCTCACCCTGGACTTTGTGCAGTGGTAACATGATATTCCAGTTTTCCTTACTGAAACTGATGTTCCACACAAGCCATCTACCTACCTCCTACCTCCTCCTTAATCCATTCTGCATGTTGGATGGACTTGCAGGGCTCACTTCATCCTCTTGTAAGATCCACATCTTGACCACTACCTGGATGAAGACATTTCTCCTGAGTTCCCCCTTGGATCTATTAGTGGCTGTCTTAAATTTATGGAGTTTTATTCTCCCATAGAAGCAAAAATATCTTTACAACCTCCATGGTATCCAAACCTTGTAGAATTACAACCTGTTAAAGGCCATCCTATCGTCATTTTCTTAACAGAAAAAGAACCCAGCCTGGTTGATTGGTATAATAACTTAGTTTTGTCATATTTCATGTGAAACTGTCTATGGAGTAAGCACAGATTGGAGCCCTTTCAACATTCTAATGTAGACGCCAATTTACAACTGACATACACTATAGAAGGGGTTTGTATAGACTGCAGTGGAAGCAACCTTGAGCCCGTGCAACAGCCGCCCAATGGACATAGTAAGAGAGTGAATGGCAGTGCAGGTTAACGGAGTGGCGAAGAAGGCATACGACATGCTTGCCTTCATAGGTCAGGGTACAAGTGCAAGAGTTGGGACAGTTTTGGAAGGCAGATTAATTCAGTACTACAGGAAAAGATGGAGTGCCTTTGTCTTCAGTTACGAGTCGTACTCTCCTTTGTTTCTCTTTTTGCGAGACGTGGGATTTTTGCTTAATTGGAAGGATGCTGCCCCACCCACTCACGGTTCACACCTGGGGGACATCATGTCCTGTCTGAATATGGAAAAGATTTGGTATTCAGGTGTAAAATCTCAGATGTTTTGGGGACGGTCATTCATGACTGATTTATAATTTTGACCTATATCTTTTCTTTAATTCTTTTTTTCCTACTTTGCTTTTATTTCAATGTTAAGGGAAGTGGAAAAGGCTGGGATTTAAAAAAAAATTATTTTCTCCTTTTCATGTCTTTTTTAAAATTTCTGTTTGAAGATCACAAAGATCTGAAGGTTGAGCTTTTCATACTATTGTGGTCATTTCAGATTTATTATCAAAGTACATACAACCCTGAGATTCCATTTTCCTGTGGGCCAGGCAGAATTGCCAATAATTGGTAGTGCAAAAAATAAACTATACACAGCATAAACATGTAAACAAATAAAGAGCTGTAAACTGATAACGAATGTAAACTGTGCAATACAGAGAAAATAAAAATATCAATAAAGTACGAGTCCCTGATTGAGTTTGCTGTTGAGGAGTCTGATGGTGGAGGGGGAGCAGCTGTTCCTGAACCTGGTGGTGCAAGTCTCGTGGCACCTGCACCTCTTTCCTGAACATGTGCTGGATGGTGTGGATCCTTGATGATTGCTGCTGCTCTCCGATGGCAGCATTCCCTGTAGATGTTCTCTATGGTGGGGAGGATTTTTCCTGGAATGTCCTGGGTTCTGCCACTACCTTTTGGAGGCATTTATACTCAGGGGTATTGGTGTCCCCCATACCAGACTGTGATGCAGCCAGTCAGCACACTTTTCACCACACATCTGTAGAAATTTGCCAGGGTTTCCGATGTCAAACCAAACCTCTGCAAACTCCTGAGGAAATAGAGGCGCTGACGCACTTTCTTCATGATGCCATTGGTGTGTTGGGTCCAGGAAAGATCCTTTGAATAGTGACTCCCAAGAACTTAAATGTGCTCACCCTCTCCACCTCTGATCTCCCAAAGATCACTGGATCGTATACCTCTGACTTTCCTGAAGTCAGCAATCAGCTTCTTAGTTTTGGTGGCATTGAGTGCAAGGTTATTGTTGATGCACCATTCAGCCAAGTTTTCAATCTCCATCCCTGTATGCTGGCTCATCCCCATCCTTTATTCAACCCACTACTGTGGTATTGTCAGGAAAATTTGTAGATGGAGTTATTGTCGTACTGAGCCACACAGTCGTAGGTGTAAAGTGAGTGGAACAGGGGGCTAAGAACACAGCCCTGTGGTGATCTGGTACTGATGGAGATTGTGCAGGAGAAGTTCTTAACAATCTTCACTGATTGTGGTCTGGAGGTGAGGAAATGCATGATCCAGTTACACAGTGGGGTGTTAACTTCCAGGTCTTGGAGTTGGCTAATCAGTTTTGAGGGGATGATGGCGTGTAATGCTGAACTGTAGTCAATAGAGAGCATCCTGATGTATGCATCTTTGCTGTCCAGGTGTTCCAGGGCTTTGTGTCGAGCCAGTGAGATGGCATCCGCCGAAAACCTGTTGCTACCATAGGCGAATTGGAACGTATCCCTGTTGCCCCTCAGTTGCCCCACAGACAGGAGCTAATTTGCTTCATCACTTCAGAAAGAGTTGGTGGAGAATGTGGTTGAGGGAGATACAACTGCATCATCTAAGAAAGGCATTTAAACAGCTACGTGGGTAGGAAAGGTATCAAGGGACATGGGCCTAATGCAGGCAAATAGGATTAGTGATAAAAAGGACAGTATTGATGAAGTGGGCCAAAGGACCCATTTCGGTGTCGTTCAATTGTATGACTATAACTTCCACTTGTTGACGTAAGGATCTTGTGGTTGCGTGCGAAAACGCAAGGTTGGGTAAACTCAGCAGGTCAAACAGTGTACTATATATATATATGTAGCAAATATAATGATACATAACCAAATTTCTGGGCTTAAACCCTTCATCCAGAGCCCTTGAGGCCAATCCTGATGAAACGTTGGTTATGTACCTTTACCGTTGCTCTGTATATAAAGTCCACTGTTTGACCTGCTGGGTTTTGTTCTCACTTCAACCACGGTGTCTGCAGAATTTCATGCTTTACTTGTGATTGTGTGTGTAGGGCCTTACTGTGGATATTCAGACAAGTGGTGAAAGATAATGGAGGAACTCAATTCTAATAAAGGAACTTGTTCATTTCACTAAGGGATAAACCGTTGACAGTTACAGATAATGAGGAAGTCCGTCGAAGCAATGTGGCAACTTCCCCTGGTTTCTTTCCCCCCACCACCCCACCGATCAGTTTGCTGGGTGCACACTTCTGCTTAAGACACCAGCTACCTGATCATAGGGTCACCGTGAGAACCATGTCCTGAACCAGTTGGTGGCTGTTGGTCCTTCTAATGTAGCAGTGAGGGCTCAGTTTGGAGTGCAATGGAGAGGAGGAGTGAAATTCATCAAGGACCCCTTCCACCCTGAACACAGCATCTTTCAGCTGCTCCTGTCGGGGAAGAGATCCAGGAGGATCAGAGCCAGCACTACCAGGCTGAGGAACAGCTTCTCCCCACAGGCAATGAGAGTGCTTAATGACAAAGGAACTGCTCACACTGACCCTCCGAGACTCTTTTTTTGTACAAAAGATTTATAGCTGTAATACTAGTACTGCGTATGTATTGTTTGTCTGTGTGTGTGTTTTAAGCCTGGTTGTGTGTCTGCGTGTTTTTGCACCAAGGACCGGAGCACGCTGTTTCGTTGGGTTGTACTTGTGCAGTCAGATGACAATAAACTTGACTTGAGTAATGGCAAGGGCTGGATTGGAGTGTGGTGGCAAAGTTTGTGGTGTCGAGTGACGGAGTGTTACAGAGTTGGTGTCGGACTGTAATGGGGGTGGCTGGGTTTATTACCATGGAGAATATTGTTGCATTTCTAATGTACATTTTGTTCCATCAGATTTCACATGGTTTTGGATCTCAGTCCTATCTGTCAGGAGGTGATGGGTCGATGTGAGATTCAGTGGCCAATACCCACTCATGCTGTTAAATAATGGAACACCTTCAAGGGGCCGAATGGCTCCTAATTCATGTGTTCGCAATTTATTTTTAAAATTTAAATTTAGACATACAACCTTTTGGCCTACAAGCCTGTGCTGCTCAATTACACCCAATTGACCTCAAACGTTTGGTACGTTTTGAAAAGTGGGAGGAAACCAGAGCCCCCGGAGGAAACCCATGCAGACACGGGGAGACCATCCTTACAGGCAGTGCGGGATTCGAACCCCCAGTCTAGTCCCAATCACTGGCTCTGTAAAGGCTTTGTGTTACCTGCTGCACTAACCGTGCCAACCTCCTGATGCCAAGGATTGCCATCAGATATCAAGGTGGATGATCTAAAACTCGGCCAGTGGGTTATAGTTTGAAGGGGGAAGGGAGCAGGAAATTTTGTTGAAAATTTCTGGCCATGGCAATTGCAGGCAAAGCCAACAAGAAGTAGGAGGGCAGCGGTCTGAGAGGACAATGGAACCGGCTCCCCCCATCCTGACAACCTTTTGCAGGAGCACAGTTGAGAGTGTCTGTGTGGGACGGTAGCTGGAAAGCATCGCACTGTAAGTCTTTACACAAGATTATTAAAGCAGCTGAGAGGATCATTGGGGTCTCCCTTCCCTCAGTAGCCGACATTTACTGGAAAAGTCGCCTAAGAGGGCTCAAGGAATGATAGAAGACCCTTTCCATTCAGCACACAGTTTCACAGGTGTGGTGATATGATTATGTGCACTGGCTGGCCCGCTCTCCGGGTGTCTCCCTGCCTTGGTTCCTCCCTTAGTCCTGCCCATGTGACCCTGGACCATAAAGGTCGTCCCCTCTCCTTCCCGCTCTAAATTGTTGGGCGCTATCTGCAGTCCCAATAATGACACCAACAAAAGGCTTTATTGTACTAGAGACTGCTGGCCCGGGTCCAGGCTAGGAAATGAGCGGGAAGGAGAGGGGACTCAACCTTTATGGTCTGGAGTCACATGGGCAGGACTAAGGGAGGAGCCAAGGCAGGGAGACACCCGGAGGGCAGGCTAGCCAGTGCACATAATCATATCGGCACAACAGGGAAAGTAGCCCATAAACTTTGAGCTGTTCCAAGGGGGCCATAGCTGAAAAAAGGTTGAGACGAGCTGGTCTACTGAAATCCCAAGTGTGCTACAACATGATCCCCTCTCATTCACTGTGTAAGTCCTGTCCTGGTTTAACCTTTACAGAGGATCATGAAAGGAATGATCGAAAACTCTTTCTGTACCTTCAACCCACTACCATCAAGTAAAAGGTAGTGGAGCATCAAAAGCAGGTCTGCCAGGGTGAAGAATAGTTTCTTCCTGTAGTCTGTGAGACTGACGAACAAGTATCCTTGTCACCGCATGAACCATCCCTTTTATTTATGTGCTCATTAAGTGCTGTGTATTGTTTGTTTTAGAGCGGGCACCATGGTCTGGGGAGACACTGTTTCGTTGGGTTGTATATGTACAATCAGATGATAATAAACTTGAACTGGAGAAGATGAAGGTGGGGAGTACATGCAGATGGATTTAAAAAAACAAGGGTAACTTTAAAATTGAAGCATCCTTAATTAATATGCAATGTAGTTAGTGAGCTCAGGAACGATGTGATGTCGGGTGAACAGCACTTAGTTCAACTTAAGACAAGGATGCTCTAAAATTTTGGGGAAACAGAGTTAGATCTCAGATTTATTGTCAGAGTACATACAACCCCAAGATTCTTTTTTCCCATTAATTAGTAGTGCAAAAAAAAATCTGTACACAGTGTAAACATGTAAACAAATAAAGAAATGTAAATAGATAACAAACTGACTCTGCAATACAGAGAGAACATAAAGAAAATCAAAGTGCAGAAGTAAGAGTCCTTAAATGAGTCTCTGATTGAGTTTCATGTTGAGGGGTCTGATGGTGGAGGGGTAGCGGCTGTTCCTGAACCTGGTGGTGCGACTCTTGTGGCACCTAGACCTCTTTCCTGATGGCAGCAGTGAGAACAGAACGTGTGCTGGGTGATTTGAATCCTTGCTGCTCCCCGACAGCAGAGTTCTCTGTAGATGTAGCACTGCCACACACAATGTGCTGGAAGAACGTAACGGGTCAGTCAGCATCCTTGGAAAGCAATAGACCAGTGGTTCTCAACCTTTTTTCTTTCCACTCACATCCCACTTTAAGTACTCCCCATGCTCTGTGATTAGTAAGGGATTGCTTAAGGTGGGATGTGGGTGGAAAGAAAAAAGTCTGAAAACCACTGTTTTAATCATCCCTAATGGACTCGTTATGCACACGGTTTCAGAACTCCAAAGGAAATAGGCCAACGACAATTTTTCTCCAGCCAAATATTTCAGTCACAATTGGGTCTAGAGCAGTTGTTCTCAACCTTCCCTTCCCACCCATATCCCACCTTAAGCAATCCCTTACTAATCACAGAGTACCTAGGGATTACTTAAGGTGGGACGTGAGTGGAAAGAAAAAGGTTGAGAACCACTGATGAATAGACAGGCGACATTTTGGGCCGAATCCTGATGAACTGGCTATTGCTTCTTGTGGATGGTGCCTGACCTGCTGGGTTCTACAACCACTTTGTGTTGCTCTAGTTTTCTAGATTCTGCATACTTCTTGTTGTTCCATGGTAAAGAGAGATGGCAAGAGGTGTGCTAGAACACTCAGAGCTACACACATTCAGTGCCCCCAAAATGGACAAGATTGTTAACAGACGATAAAAACACAGAAATGCTGGAAGAATTCAGCATTCATAAGATATGTTTATCGACGTTTCGGGCCTGAGTCCTTCTTCGTTGTAAGCAAAAATCAGGCAAGCATCTTAATTAAAGTCCGGAGATTAATGGGGAAGAATGGTGGGGGGGGGGGGGGGGGGGGGGGCGGTCCTCTGTTAACAGAAGATGGCCAATATCCTTGGAGCCAGAATCAGCAAGATTTTAATTTATTTGAAAATGCAGAGATACAGCATGGTAACAGGCCCTTCTGGTCCATGAGCTGCCTCGTGCCTCGTTACACCCAATATCCTTCAACCTCCACCACCCCGTACGTTTTGAAGGGTGGGAGGAAAGCAGAGCCCTCGGGGAAAACCCACGCAGACACTGGTAGAGAGTACAGACTCCTTACAGACGGCATGGGATTCGAACCCCGGTCGCTGGCGCTGTAAAAGCATTGCACCAACCGAGCCTTTGAAAGACGAGAAGAGAAATAAAGGGTTTAAAATAAACCGGATAATCTCCCAGCTTCGTTTAAAGCGAGAGAGATGAGGACTTGTTCAGTGAAGTAAAGTGTTACAAATGCAAGCTAGAGCTCTGAAACGCCTTAAAAGACAAGAAGCAATCGACGTCCAAATTGACTGACCTGAAAATGTACACGGTGGAAAAAATCATCTGGAGGACAAGGTCACAGAGGTTATGCTGAATGAAGTGAGGCCACACCCTGATTGAACCACACACCCTGGAGCACTTGTTGTCAGCAGCATAGTTCAGGGTGCAGTGTCTCTGGAGAGATTGGGGTGCAGATTCACCAGAACAGCTAGACTGCAAGGGTTGTGCTGCGAGAAGAAATGGCAGAGATTCGGTATGCACAGGCGAGAGATGGCAGGAGCAACCTGGATTGTAGTTTTCATTGAGGCGATGTAATGGGCGTCAAAAGAACCAAAGACTTATTGATCCAAACCAAGGCTTTTATTAACTAGAAGACTGGAGCAAATCACAAGTAGGTCGACCAGTCCAGAATGACCTGGTCTGGCTAGGAGAAATCCTTTAATACCTGCCAGTAGGTGTGACTACGCTCTCAGCCAATCACAGTCATCCTACACTACCATCCCTACATATGTACATATACACATTGGTGATAGAATCTGTACTATCACAGGGGAATTGGCTGAGAGGCTCTATTTCTGTCAGCAAGGAGACAAGAAAGCAGATTCCAAAAATTTGATCATGTTCATAAGTGTATTGTCATATATAATGTATAATGTACACACAGTATGCAGCTGAAGCCAAAATATAAACAGCTACAATAATATTTCAGTTTTCAGATTTATTGTCAGAGAACATACAACCCTGAGATTTATTTTTCCTGCTGACATGGCAGAATTGCCACTAATTGGTAGTGGAAAAACAAAACTGTACACAGTGTAACCATGTAAACAAATAAAAGAACTGTAAACAGATAACAAATGTAAACAAACTGACTGCAATACAAAATCAATAAAGTGCACAATCTAAGAGTCCTTCAATAGTTTTTGATTGAGTTTGTTGTTCAGGAGTCTGATGGTGGGGGGAGAGCAGCTGTTCCTGAACCCAGTGCCATGAGTCTTGTGGCACCTAGGCCTTGTTCCTGATGGCAACAGTGACAGCAGAGCATGTGCTGGGTGGCGTGGGTCTTTGATAATTGGTGCTGCTTTCCGATCCCTGTTGATGCACTCTATAGCAGGGAGGATCTTGGCTGTGATGTCCTGGGCTGGGTCCACTACCTTTTGGAGGGTTTTACGCACAGGGGCATTGGCGTCCCCGTACCAGAGCATGACGCAGCACACTTTCCACCACACCTCTGTAGAAATTTTCCAGGGTTTCCGGTGTCATGCCAAACCAACGCAAATTCCTGAGGAAGTAGAGGCGCTGAAGGGCTTTCTTCATGATACCATTGGTGTGATTGGTCCAGGGAAGATCCTCTGAGATGGTGAACTTAAATTTGCTCACCCTCTCCACCTCTGATCCCTCAATCATCACTAGATTGTAAACCTCTTGTTGTTGGTGCGCCATTCAGCCAAGTTTTCAATCTCCATCCTGTATGCAGACTCATCCCCTTCTTTTGTACAACCCCACTGAATTAAAAAGAGATGATAAATGCAAAAGATAGATAAGAAGTATCTATACAGTTATGAGGGCAGGGTGAATTGAAAAACACTATATGCACTAGTTGAATTTTTGAATTCGCTTTGACAAACGCAGACTGAGACCAGGTCAGTTGTTAGTTTGAAACCATTTTTGACAGCCTCAGGGATGAGGAAAATGGGAAGAAGGTGTAAGCTCCTGATCGTATTTTTAAAATATTTTTTTATTTAATACTTCACCGTGAAATATGTCAATAACAATATACAAATATTCATCATTAAAATATACACAGTGGCATTTTCATTTCCCCTCCCCTTCCTCCCACCTTCTCCATCCCCTATAATGTAAAGCAAGAAATAAAAAAAAGAAAAATAAATAAACAATAAAAGAATACAAAAGAGAAAAATAAATTGTGTCGCCCAAAATTCCATATTTAAGTGTTTTTGTAGTTGTGTTACTTTAAGAGGTGGAGGTCTGAAATCGACTGTTTCTAATATACTCTCCGTATGGTCCCCAAATTTGTTCAAATTAAATATGTTTGTCTTTTAGATTGTAGGTAATTTTTTTTCTAATGGAATACCTTTGTTCATTTCTATGTGCCATTATTGTATTTTTAAGGTTAGCTCCCGATTGTTGAGGACCCCCTACCACTGAGCATGGCATCTTTCAGCTGCTCCCTGCCGGGGAAGTGATACAGGAGTATTGTCACCACCAGGCTTCTTCCCACGAACGACCAAAGGAACTGCTCGCACTAACCATCCGAGACTACTATTTTCGAGCTGACATTTATTTATTTATATTTTTATGAATGCCTTTTTGTCCTGCGTGGCTATTATTTGTGTGTGTGTGTGTGTGTGTGTGTTGTGTCTGGTTGTGTGTCGGCGTGGTTTGCACCAAAGACTGGAGAATGCTGTTTCATCAGGTGGATGATAATTAACAAACATGAATTTGATTTGATTCAATAAAGAGAAGCTGATTGACTTCCTTCTGGCCCTGTAATTCTGCATCCCAAGTCCCAATCTTATGCTAATATAACCTCTTCCTTCAAAGCCACAGGATTGGCATCTCAGTCCATTAGGAGCCAATGCAGTTTCACTTGACATGTTTCTGAATAGTATTTCAAGGCTCAGCCAATTTCCTCACCCTCTGTTCATCATTAGTCATGTATCAGGATTAGATTCTGATCACATGTTTTCGGTGTGTCAACTGGAAAATGTGGCAACATTTCCAAAATGAGTCGGTTCTGATTCACGATCTGGTCATTAGCCTTCACCCGCATTCCTGTCACTCCTTGGGATGATGGGGGATTAGTTGGGCGAGTGTCACCAACTGAATTGCCCTTTCAGACGTGCCAGCCCAGGAATAAGACCATAAGACATAGGAGAAGAAATAGGCCATTCACCCCATCGAGCGTGCCCTGCTGTTTAATCATGAGCTGATCCATCTTCCACTCCGCTCCATCGCCTGGCCTTCTCCCCATAACATTTGATGCCCTGGCCATCAACCTATCAATCTCTGTCTCAAATATACCCAATGATGAGGCCTCAGGTTTATCTCCCTCTGGCTGAAGAAATTCCTACGTATTTCTGTTCTAAGTGGACGCCCTTCAATCCGGAAGTTGTGCCCTCTTGTCCTAGACTCTCCCACCGTGGGAATCAATGTTTCAATGAGATTCCCCCTCATTCTCCTAAATCCCAGCAAGTACAGACCAAGAGCTGTCAAACGTTCCTCATAATACGTGAACCTCCTTTGAACCATCCCCAACTTCAGCACATCTTTTCATATGGACAGCCCAAACTCCGTGAGGTCTCACCTGTGCCTTATAAAGCCTCAACATCACATCCCTGCTCTTAGATACTTGTAGAGCACGTTGAAAGAACCAAAGACTTGTTGAACCAAACCAAGGCTTTTATTAACTAAAAAGACTGGAGCATATCACATGTAGGTTGACCAGTCCAGAATGACCTGGTCTGGCGAGGAGCAATCCTTTAAGACCTGCCAGTAGGTGTGGCTACGCTCTCAGACAATCACAGTCATCCTACACTACCATCTGTACATATACACATTAGTGATAGAATCTGTACTCTCACAATACTATTCCTCCAGAAATGAACACCAGCGTTGCATTTGCCTGCTTCATCACTGACTCAACCTTCAAGCTCTCCTGCAAGAGGGCTCCCAGATTGTTGGGATGAATGGACTCAGCCTGCACTGGCCCGTTCTATGAAATATTGGCTGACAGATGTGGAACAGCACTACAGCAAGACCGATGATAGGACGCGCAGGAGACCACAGGTGCTGGAATCTGGAGCATCCGTCTGCTAGGGGGAACACAGCAGGCCGAACAGCACCAATAGAATTCCTTCAGATTGTTGTTTGAAGTGAAGTACTGCTTACGACTGAGCCACAGATGGCCCCTACAACAGCCATTCCTAATGGAGGCCATACATTTTGGGCAGGGCCAGATTCAGGCCAACTGATGCCCTACGCTCAGCCCAACAATGGTTCCCCCTTTGACTCTTCCATTGTCTGACTGTCAAGACATTGAGACTCAAATAATGTGAAACAATAGATAAACTTCAAGGGGGGGGGGGGGGGCTATAGCTAAAAAAAGATTGAGAATGGCTCGTCTAAAGCATTATACCTTCCAATAAAAAACAAGTAATTGACCCGATTCCTTCTCACCAGATGCTAACTGACTTACTAAGGGTTTCCATCATTTCCTCTTTTTATTTCAAACGTCGAGCATCTGCAGAGCTTTCGGTTTTATTTAATCCCTTTCTGTTCTCCATCCCCAGGTGAAAATGGCCAAATCAGGACTCTACCCTTCTTCTCACTGAGCAAGTTGCTGGAACTATAATAAAGCCTGTTTTCTGTAAACAGTCCCAACGTGAAGGGGAGAGAGACGGAGAGAGAGGGAGAGAAAGAGGGGGTGGGGGAAGAGAGAGAGAGGGAGCAAGTGAGAGAGAGGAAGTGGGAGAGAGGGAGGGAGAGGGAGGGAGAAAAAGAGGTGGAAGAGAGAGGGAGAGAGTGTGAGAGAGAGAGGGAGTGGGAGAGAGGGAGGGAGAGAAAGAGGAGAGAGAGAGGAAGGGAGAGAGAGACAGAGGAAGAGAAAGAAGGGAAGAGGGAGTGGGGGAGGGGGGAGGGAGAGGTGGGAGAGAGAGAGGGGGAGAGAAAGAGGGGGAGAGAAAGAGGGGGAGAGAGGGAGAATGAGAGAGACAGAGGGGGAGGGAGGGAGAGAGAGACAGAAAGTGGAGGAGAGAGGGGGGAGAGAGAGACAGTGGGAGAGAAAGAGGGGGAGAGAGAGTAGAGAGAGAGACAAGGGGGAGAGAGAGAGAGAGAGAGAGAGAGAGAGAGAGAGAGAGAGCAAATGGGTGGGGAACTTTCCAGGGTGTTTCACAGTCAGGGAATGCAGACAAACAAGTCTGAATATTGCTCAGCCCCACCTCATCCATAGGGGAGCAAGCAGGGACAGCCATGATGGGAGAGGGGGAGGGTGCAGTTCACAAACACATTGAACCCACTACATCTTCTGATTCAGAGTTGGGAGTGAACATCATGCAGTAATGGTCAACACACAAAGCTTTCTAAAAAACACACTTCTCAGTGCAGTTACTTTATTTTAGATCGGTGGTTCTCACCCTGTTTCTTTCCCCCTCACATCCCACTTTACGCCATCCCTATGCCACAGGTGCATATGCCACAGTAAGGGATTGCTTATGTGGGTGAGAAGGGAAGGTTGAGAACCACTGCTCTAGACCCAATTTCAGTAAAAATTTCAATTGTTACTGAAATCTTTTGCTGGAGAAAAATGGTCATTGGCCCATTTCCGTTGGAGTTCTGAAATCGTGCACATAACGAGTCCATGAGGGACGATTAAAACAGTGGTTTTCCAACTTTTACTTTCTGATTTATTACATGAAGATAAAATAATCTTGAATCTCAAACGACTCTGCTCAAAATTCATGGGGGCCCTTCCCTGTGAAGCAGTCAGGTTTTGGTTTCTTCCATACTTCTCTCCTACTGACTACATAAAAAAAATTGTTAACGAAAACAAGATTTTTACTGAAATGTGCTGTAGCTCCTGGGGGGGGGGGGGGGGGAGAACACAGAGAGTCCCCCCTTGAAAATGGCTGATCTAGATGCTATTTTAAACTGAGGGCTTTGCCTCCTGTCTGAAAAGAAGTCCCCATGTGGCAATTTGTTAAGAAGATCAGGGCAGATATTGCTGGCCTCCTGGCCAACATCTATACTTTTTGAAAGGTGTTATCTAATTATTAACCAATTGGTATTTGTGCTGAACTCATAAGAATCCGCAGTGAGTTCTCTCCAGTTGCTTCCCTCTTCCTTTTTCCTTCTTCCCTTTCTCAAGAAAAGGTCCTGACCCAAAACAGTGAATGCAAGACTTCTCTTTTTACTCCCCCTCCCACCATCTCGCCAGTCCTACAGTATAGTTCAAAGTTCATATTTATTGTCACAATACATACGTAACATCACATACAACGCTGAAATTCTTTTTCCTACGGACAGACAGAATATCTACTTATCGGTAGTTGCGCGGCACAGTTAGCATGGTGGTTAGCTGTGGTGATACGACCACCAGCCTACTGCAGGGGGTGATCTCTGTTCTTTCTTTGGCTTGGCTTCGCAGACGAAGATTTATGGAGGGGTAATGTCCATGTCAGCTGCAGGCTCGTTTGTGGCTGACAAGTCCGATGTGGGACAGGCAGACACGATTGCAGCAGTTGCAAGGGAAAATTGGTGGGTTGGGGTTGGGTGTTGGGTTTTTCTTCCTTGGTCTTTTGTCAGTGAGGTGGGCTCTGCGGTCTTCTTCAAAGGAGGTTGCTTCCCGCCGAACTGTGAGGCGCCAAGATGCACGGTTTGAGGAGATATCAGTCCACTGGCGATGGTCAATGTGGAAGGCACCAAGAGCTTTCTTTAGGCACCTCTTCTTTGGTGCACCTCTGTCTTGGTGGCCAGTGGAGAGCTCGCCACATAACACAATCTTTGGAAGGCGATGGTCCTCCATTCTGGAGATGTGACCTACCCAGCGCAGTTGGATCTTCAGCAGCGTGGATTCGAAGCTGTCGGCCTCTGCCATCTCAAGTACTTCGATGTTGGAGATGAAGTCTCTGTACCTGCAGGAAGACCACCCAAGGGGCTGACTCCACCTGGCTGGCCGTCAATCAGCCGACCTGAACCAGCCCCACTGTCGGACTCTGGCTTTAACTTACTCTTAATTTAGTCTATGTGTAGTCTGAGTCCAGCGCGTTCTTTGAATGAAGTGATAGGAGAAGGTATTCGGTTCAACAGTCAATTTATTACACAGCACAAGAATAAAACTTAACAGAGCTCTGGGTCACTCATTAGTTCATAGGTCACTTGCACAGTGAGCTACTCCCCAAGACTGACCCCTATTGTCCAGTTGGTTCAGTTTATATAGGTCAACCTTATCACACAGAACAAAAGATGGCTTCCTTTGCTAGATTTCATTATCATACAGAACAAAAGTTGTCTTCCTTTGCTAGATCTTTTTGCATAAGGGTTATCACAAGTCATCTCCTGTTTTGCAGATATCTGGGGTGTAGCACTCCCATGTTAATCCTCCTGGCCAGACTATCCCGTTGTGTTGATCAGAAATTACTTCATCCCCAGATATCTCTAATCACCATTCTGTTCTTGTCCTGCCAATTTTTGCTGTTCTCTTTAACACCTCCTCCTGCCTTAATCTTCCTCCTAGACTTGTTTTCCATTCCCTTTGTTTCTTATAGGCCATTCTTTGTTCTGATCTGGCCTGTGTCTCCTGTGCTACTCACCACCTCATTTCGTTTGAGCATTCCTCCTAAATTGTTTTATGCATTTCCTCTCCCTGTATTTTGGAGAGACAATTTTGCTCAGCCAACTTTGCTCCCTGCTGTGATTGCCACTTAATCACATTCCTTTTTCCCTGAACCATGCAGTAAATATACACTTATTAATTAATCATTTATTTCTTACTGTTTTAACCCCTAGATTCCATGCAGTAAATATACACTTATTAATTAATCATTTATTTCATACTGTTTTAACCCCTAGATTCCAACAGTCCCCCTTTTGGTCTCATGAAAATGAGACCAATCACCAGTTAATTTATTAGATAGTAAAGAGCCCTTATTGAATTTAACATCATACACTTGTCCATTATGCACACACTTACGTCCTGTGTGAGTCCCCACACAGTGTTCAGGAAAGTTAGTCCAATCAGTAAAGTACTGTTCTTTTTCGTTGTGCGACCCCCAGGCCGAGTGCACACACTTTGTACAGTGGTTTTCTACTCCAGCCCCTTCAAGGGCTCGGAATACCAGTACCCATAGTCCCCACATAGTATTCATCCCAGCTTCTTTCGTTGTTTTGATGCCAATAACTTGATTATGCCGTCAACCACTGATACACAGTCACTGTAGTCCAATAGTCTCTTTAAAAAGGACTTTAAGTGTTCTTAGTCCGTGGTTGCTTCACAGGTTCTCAGTCACCTCCGTTCGAATCTGTTCCAGTGTCCGTGTCGGTGGGTCCGTTGCTGCACACTGACTCCAATGCTACCACGTCTCGCCTTTTCCTTGTAGTCGAACCGCGTGGGACGTCCTCTCCACCACTCTGTAGGGTCCTGTCCACCTGGGCTCCGACCACTTTCTTTTGATGACCTTTAGCAGAACCCACTCCGCGACTGAAGGTATCGGTGTTTCCCCTTCTCTGATGGGACTTGTGACCTGTTGTGAAAAATCTGACACCAGAGCCGTTAGTTTTTCATAATAAAGCTTGCATCCCATTGAGCTTACCTCATTCTTCGTTGTCTGAATTCCGGCTCCCGGTCCTGGAAACTGGTGCCCTGTTTGTAGTTCATATGGAGTAAATCCTGTCACAGAACTTACCGAACTCCTTACTGACATTAATGCCAGGGGCAACGCATCCACCCAATTTAGTTTGGTCCGTGCCTGTACTTTCCCGATCTTACTTTTTATTGTTTGGTTCATCCTCTCCACTTTCCCTTGGTATTGCGGATGGTACACCGTTCCAAAGGCATGTTTCAATCCCAACATTGCTTCTACCTCCTGTAGATTATTATTCTTAAAATGACTTCCATTGTCAGACCTGATTTTTCTAGGGAATCCGTGTCTCGGAATATACTGGTTGATCAGGAATTTACATACCGTCCTTGCATCTTCTCTTTTGGCAGGGATTGCCTCCGGCCACCCTGTGAACACATCTACTGCTACTAAGAGGTATCGATAGCCACTTACCCTCTCAATCATGTCCGTATAATCAAGTACGATTTCCTGCCCTGGTAACTTAGGTAGAGGGAACTGACCTTCATGTGGCTTTACAGTCGCCTTTACATTGAAAGCTATACATACATCACACTCTCTAATATGGTTCTCCACCATCGCCGGCAGGAAGGGGTGCCACCAATGTATCAAGTACCTTATCATCTGCTTCTTTCCACAGTGTGTTAGCCCATGCGCCTCCTCGAGGAGGGGTTTCATGAGTCCAGATGGTAAAACTGGCCTCCCGTCTATCGATCTCCATAGTCCTTGATCCTTGGTTGCCCCCCTTTCCTCCCATACCATCCTCTCCTGAGGTGATGCCTTTGCTTGTTCCTGTACTATTACTTCTACCCTACACGGTGGTAATAAGTCATGTGCTGTTCTGTCTGCCTGTATCATAATAAACTGAGGGCCGTATCCTGCTGCCCTTTTAGCGGCCATGTCCGCTTCCTGATTTCCCCGAGCCACCATCGTATCTGTTCTATCATGTCCTTTACATTTAAGAACTGCTAATGCCCTTGGTTTCAGGAGGGCCTCAGCCAGTTTCCTAACATCCTTCTCGTGTTTAATTGGGGTCCTTGCTGCTGTTAAAAACCCACTTCTAATCCATTGACTAAGTTCAACCTGAATTGTCCCTACCACATATGCCGAGTCTGTATATATATTGACCTCCTTCCCTTCTGCCCATTCTAATGCTGCTATTATTCCCTGTAGTTCTGCGAGTTGTGCTGACTCCTTTCCTCTCACTGTCCCTGTAATGATTTCTTCAAATCCTCCTGTAGTTTTTCGTACCACCGCATAGGCAGCTTTCAATCCATCTGTGGGGTGTCTGTAACAACACCCATCTGTAAACAAGGATTCATCTGGTTCTCTTAAGGGTGTAGCCTGTAAGTCAGGTCTTATTTTAATATCCTTCACTACCCTCTTCTCACAACAGTGTGGTTCTCCCTCTCCCATATTGTCTGCCATGTTAATGCCTTCATGGGTAAATGTAACATTTGGAGCATTCAGGATCTTTTCTAGTCTCGTCTGCCTTAGTGAAGTCATTGTAAATGCTGTCGAGCTCACAAATGCTACAATGCTATGTGTTGTTAATACCGTCAGGCCATGTCCCATTACTATGTGTGCCACCTTTTGTAAAATCTTTGCTACTCCCGCTGCATGTCTCGTACATGGTGGGTGTCTGTCTTCCGTCGGGTCTAGTGTGATACTCACATACATGAGCACACATCTTCCACCCCCTTTTTTCTGAAAAAGAACACCATCAATTGTGTGTGCTTTTTCAGAAACATCCAAAAAGAAAGGTAGTTTATAATTTGGAATCGCCAAATCTATAGCTGTTGTAAGCGCTTGCTTCAATAGAATAAAACTCATCTCAGCCTGTGCAGTCCAATCAAGTGTAGCTCCCAGATTCCTCATCCCCTGCTCATTCACCAAAGTTCACAGTGGATGTGTCAACTCACCATACGATGGGATAAACTGCCTACTATAACCTGACAAACCCAAAAACGAAAGCATTTCCTTTACTGTCTTTGGTTTTGGATGATGTAGTATCGCTGTTCGATGTGCAGGGGAAATCCCTGTGCCTTCCGCTGAGACCATTCTCCCTAAAAAGGTGACCACCTGCCTGCCGCATTGCAGCTTTGAGCAAGAGACTTTAAAGCCTGCCTTGAACAGCTACACTAGCAGGAGACAGGTGGCCTCCAAACAGGAAGTATGATCAGGTGCTGCTAATAGGATGTCATCTACATACTGGATCAGAACTACCCCACCTGGCAGTGCTAGCACCCCCAGCTGTTCTTTCAACACCTGATTGAAAATCCCTGGAGATAAGATAAAGCCCTGCGGAAGCCTAGTATGCCGCAACTTTCTACCTCTATACGTGAACGAAAACACATCTCTTAATGGTTCTGCCAGCGGCAAGCAAAAGAAAGCATTCGCTAAATCTATGCAAGAGAACCACTTGTGGTTAGGGGTTAAAGCAGTCATGGCAGTATATGGGTTTGGTACTGGAACTGTGGGTGTTCGCACAATACCATTGATGCGCCTTAAGTCATGGGCCATCCGATATTTGCCCGTGTCTTGTTTAGGAACAGGTAAGATGGGTGTATTCCAACTAGAACACAAATGTTCCAACACCCCTGAATACATAAGACCATCAATGGTATCTGCCAAACCTTCCTCAGCTTCAGGTTTGTGGGGATACTGCATCTGCCAAATAGGGGTGTAATCTGACAGTTCGAAGGTTATGGGATCAACCTGCTGACAAAAACCCACATCTGCTGGTCCCACTGACCATAGGTTCTCAGGGAGAGAATCTAGCATAGGGGCCTACCGAGAAGGCATTCTCAAGTGTCTGTTCTTACTCTCTCTCATTTGTTTTTTCCAGTCGCATACTAGTTTCCCTTACTTTACATACATCATTCTGTATTTCCTTTGTTAACTCCTTCATTTCCTCCACCCTTTCCTGCCTAACTCTCTTAAGTCTCTCCTTCGCCTCCTGGAGTTCGTGACCTGCTAATTCAGTGACATTCACTATTCCCTCATTTATCTGCATCACTGGCATCTGGGGAATAGGATAAGGTGGTGGCAATGTCTCTGGTAACTTTGGATATAGCGGGGCTGACGGCTTAACCTCCCCCGTATTCTCCTTAGTGATATGGGATCCCTTTTTAATATCATGTTGAAGGTTCGCTTCCACAGCCATGCAAGCCAATGTCATATTGTGTAAATCTGCCCTTCTCTGTTCCTTCACTTCTCTCTGTTGTTTAAGCCTTCTTCTATTCCATATAGATCCTTGTCCCTTTGCCTCATGTTCCTGTACCTCCTTGGCTGCTTCCCTCTCTGCTTCTCCTAAGTACAGTACCAGCCGGATTTTTTCAAACCCTCGAGGTACCTTCCCCTGACTCTGCAGCTCTCTCCATATCTGTTCTTACCGTGCCATAGCCTGTACCTCCTCTCCCTTCGGTAATCCTACCAGTAATTGATTTCTTGTTTTTTCCCACTGTTGGTTTACAGATGGGGGAACTCCTCTGTCTCCCCCCAGCTCTTGCCCTACATCCCTATTTACTCCTTCCATCTCCGTTCTGATCTTTAACCCTTTAGACTTCGTACTTCACTGGGTCTCTCCCCTGGTAGGATTTTGACACCCTGCAATATACTTCGTCCCTTCCCACGTTATTATGAACACCAGCAGCACACTGTACACAATCCTTAAACAAGTACTTATTATAAACTATTATGATACACTACACGATTCCTAAACAGATACTTATCCACTATAGAAGCAAATAACTATAAAACAATACACCTTATACAGATACTGATTATCCACTACTATGGTATACGATCCTTAATCAAATACTTATTACACACTATAAAAACAAATAACCATCACAATGCACCTTATACAGATACTTATACACTACTATGGTACATGATCCTTAATCAAATACTTATTACACACTATGAAAACAAATAACCATCACAATGCACCTTATACAGATACTTATACACTACTATGGTACACGATCCTTAATCAAATACTTATTACACACTATGAAAACAAATAACCATCACAATGCACCTTATACAGATACTTATACACTACTATGGCACACGATCCTTAATCAAATACTTATTACACACTATAGAAGCAAATAACCATCACCATACACCTTATTCTAATTGGCCAAGTGTCTAAACCTATCTCTCGAGATCGCTACGAGGGGACTCCAACCCCGTTCTACTAGGAGGACTCCAACCCCCTTTCTACTAGGAGGACTCCAACCCCCTTTTTACTACAGGGGACTCCAACCCTGTTCTACTAGGAGGACTCCAACCCCCTTCTACTACAGAGGACTCCAACCCCGTTCTACTAGGGGGACTCCAACCCCGTTCTACTAGGGGGACTCCAACCCCGTTCTACTAGGGGGACTCCAACCCCCTTTTGTTTTATTCTTTGGCTTTAACGAGGGCTTTTGCAGAGTAGTGACAACACACAATTTTATCTTTGCCAATAGCAGAACTTCGTTTAAACAGGCGTCTGCTTACCTCCCTTTGTAGAATGGTCACTTGTTGTTATCACCACACCACAATCGACCGGTGTTTCGTATCTTTTTCTTCCGTCACTTCTCCATCTTCATCACGTCGGGGTCACCAAATTGTCGGACTCTGGCTTTAACTTACTCTTAATTTAGTCTATGTGTAGTCTGAGTCCAGCGCGTTCTTTGAATGAAGTGATAGGAGAAGGTATTCGGTTCAACAGTCAATTTATTACACAGCACAAGAATAAAACTTAACAGAGCTCTGGGTCACTCATTAGTTCATAGGTCACTTGCACAGTGAGCTACTCCCCAAGACTGACCCCTATTGTCCAGTTGGTTCAGTTTATATAGGTCAACCTTATCATACAGAACAAAAGTTGGCTTCCTTTGCTAGATTTCATTATCATACAGAACAAAAGTTGTCTTCCTTTGCTAGATCTTTTTGCATAAGGGTTATCACAAGTCATCTCCTGTTTTGCAGATATCTGGGGTGTAGCACTCCCATGTTAATCCTCCTGGCCAGACTATCCCGTTGTGTTGATCAGAAATTACTTCATCCCCAGATATCTCTAATCACCATTCTGTTCTTGTCCTGCCAATTTCTGCTGTTCTCTTTAACACCTCCTCCTGCCTTAATCTTCCTCCTAGACTTGTTTTCCATTCCCTTTGTTTCTTATAGGCCATTCTTTGTTCTGATCTGGCCTGTGTCTCCTGTGCTACTCACCACCTCATTTCGTTTGAGCATTCCTCCTAAATTGTTTTATGCATTTCCTCTCCCTGTATTTTGGAGAGACAATTTTGCTCAGCCAACTTTGCTCCCTGCTGTGATTGCCACTTAATCACATTCCTTTTTCCCTGAACCATGCAGTAAATATACACTTATTAATTAATCATTTATTTCTTACTGTTTTAACCCCTAGATTCCATGCAGTAAATATACACTTATTAATTAATCATTTATTTCATACTGTTTTAACCCCTAGATTCCAACACCACCCGAACCACCAAGGCATGAAATGGCATTCAGACTTTTACTGGAATAAAGCCTGTTGTGCAGTCTTTCGAGTTGTGCTTGCTGGCTGCTACCTCAGTGCACCACATTAGCGCAACACTATTACAGCCCCAGAGATCAGGACTGGCTTTCGAATCCCATGCGGTCAGTAAGGAGTTTGTACGTTCTTTCCATGACAGCACGGGATTCCTCCGGGTGCTTCAGTTTCCTCCCACCTTTCAATTCAGTGTAATTGGCTGGCAATGGCTCAAGGGCCAAAAGGGCCTGTATATTGAAAATTAAATTAAAGTTAAAAATTTTTTATAACTATAGTCAAGAAGAAAGAAACATGACAGAAAATAACTATTCAGTAATAGATAATGTGCACAAATAAGAGTCCTTAAATGAGTCCCTGATTGAGTTTGTGGTTGAGGAGTCTGACGGTGGAGGGGGAGCAGCTGTTCCTGAACCTGGTGGGTGCGAATCTGGTGGCCCCAGACCTCCGTCCTGATGGCAGCAGTGAGAACAGAGCGTGTTCTGCGTGTTGTGGATCCTTGATCATTGTTGCAGCCCTCCGACTGCAGAATTCCCTGATGACGTTCTTGACGGTGGGGAGGGTTTTGCCTGTGGTGTCCTGGGATGGGTCCACTATTTTTTGCGGGGGTTTCTGCGCAGAGTAATTGGTACCCTCATACTAGGTCGCGATGTGGCCGGCCAGCACACTTTCCACCACACATCCGTAGAAGTTTGCCAAGATTTTCGCTGTCAGTCCGAACCTCCCCCAGACACATCAGGAGATAAAGTGGATTTCCATGGAAGCAGGAAATCAGTCAGAACCTGTCCACCAGTTGAGTTGCAGCAACCCCCACCCCCCCCTCCACTCCTGAAACCCTCTCCCAGCTGCCAGATCCTCCATTGTTGGCTGGGTTCCGGGGGTGGGGAGAGGTGCCTGAGTGCTGATGCACAGCTGACTCGCAGTGGGAACACTAAGGCGTTGTCATGGAAAAGACCTGCTTTGCATTGTCTGCCAGAATCCACAGCGGAGTGGCCCTGTGCCATCAATTGACTGCTGACACCATGCCAAAGGCTCAGAGGCACTGAGCGAGGACCTGCCTCCTTGCATTAACTGATCCCTCCTTTGTGAGTTTGGACAACCCTCACTTGTTGTTTGCTTTCATATTCCAAGCCCTGTTTTACCTTCAGCTGAACCCCATCTTCATTGTTGTGATTGTGACTGAAAAAAAGAAGAGGAAGAGGTGTTCGTGCTCCAAAACATTCCTTGTCACCCCTGCAGTATACAGCAGGATAAAGGTATTAACTTAAGAACATAGAACCGCAGCACAGAACAGGCCCTTCAGTCCACGATGTTGTGCCGACCTATATAAACCTACTCATAAACTTTCCATCCTCACATCCATTACCCTCTATTTTTCTTGCATCCGTGTATCTGTCGAAGAGTCTATTAAATGTCCCTATTGCACCAGCCTCCACCAACGCCCTTGGCAAGGCCTTCTAGGCCCTCTGTGTGTCAAAAAAAAACTTGCCCCCGATGTCTCCCCCCAACTTGTTTGTTTGTAAATTCGCCGCACCGCGATGCGGCAAATGCACTTAAAATGCGACAAAGAAATCTAGCGTCGACATACCCCTTATCCGAAATTCCTAAGTCCGTGGTCCCATAAGGTAATAGAGTTCAGAAATCCCAATCAGAGAATGGAACAAAGCGCGTGCGCGTAGTGCATTATTGAGTGGAGATTTTTCAATATATTGTCTACTTCAGTTAATTTGTGCAGAAGTTAATATTAGTTCTGTAACGTGAATGTAGGTATCTTTGAATGAATGCGCACATTTTTAAAAAATGGTGTGGCAAAATCCAAAAAAATCCAAAATCCAAAACACTTCTGGTCCCATGCATTTTACATAAGGTGCACTTGACCTGTAAGGGCCGGGGCTTTTCTATTATATGGTGGTGTGTATCCCCGATAAGAATTCAGGCATGTTGGTAACTGTTCTCAATGCTGATGTTTTAATGCGGAACTCTGGGAAGATTTGGCAAAAGAACCAGAACTGACAGATCAGGTTAGGAGAAATAAAAATGAGGGGACATGGTTAAAGGGGAAAAATTTAAAGGGAACATTAGGGAAATATCTTCATGTAACGAGTGGTGGGAGTGTGGAACGAGCTGCCAGCCAAATTGGTAAACGCATGTTCAGTTTTGACAATGATGAAAAATGTGGACAGGTACAAGCATGGGATGGGTATAGAGGGGTACAATCTGGGTGCAGATCATCGTGGGACTAGGGAGAATAATAGTTCGGGCGGAAGGGGCTGATTCCGTACTGTAATTTTCTGCAGTTCTAAGTGAATTTTTAACGCAGCGAGTGTTTGGAGTCTGGAACAGATTGGGTAGGGAAGTACTAGAGACAGTACTCCCCAAATCTGTATCAGGGCAGTGGGCACTGGCGTCACTAGGGGACTGCGAGGGCTGTGGCCCACACCGGGTAACACCATCAGACTGTCTATAAAATTTTTGTGCAATGTCTCAGCAGAAATTTATTATTTTTTCATAAAAATATCCCTGTAGTTAGTTATAACAACAAAAACATTTTCCATAAGCCCAGCTTACACGTATCAATATCCCTACAAGGGTAAAACTCGATGCTCATTTCCTTTTTGAACCTTCAGAGCTGTCATTATTCCCCAATTACAACGACACTTCGAATCACGTGGTTTCATCTGCCCGTGCTACAAGCATGCACTGTTGTTTTTGTTGCTGCCGTGCATATGAGATTGTAATTTAAAGGTCTAATTTTAATTTTGCCGGTTGTTTATCTCACTACTATTGCCCAACACCCAACCAATTTTCCCCTGCATCCGCTGCAACCGTGTCTGCCTGTCCCGCATCTGACTTGTCAGCCACAAACGAGCCTGCAGCTGACGTGGACATTTACCCCTCCATAAATCTTCGTCTGCGAAGCCAAGCCAAAAAAGAATTGCCGTTACATTTAGGGATCGATGGGAATTACGATTTACAAGTAACATTGGTACAAAAAAATTACTAAGGATTTTGTATGGTCTGGTACGAGAGAAGTCCATGGTGGGGTGGGGTGGGTGGGAGGGAGGTAACACCATGAGTTACCGCACTGGGTGACACCTAGTGATGCCACTGGCAGTGGGGAGTGAATCTAGCTAAATGGATCTTACGGAGTGATAGCATGTACTCAATGGGCGGAGTGGCTTTGTTTATCCCGTGACCACTTGATCATTCTGTGAACTGGTTCACTTGTGTGCCAGTAAGCCACAACAAGGGTGTGGCCTCTTAATCACCAAGTAATTTCGAGTGTTTTATTAATGTCTTGAGCCATTTGATCCCAAAAATGGGATGAGTTTGCTGGGTTTGTGAGAAAGCCAGTTACAAATGGAAGGATCGTCTACAAGATTCTGAGAGACATAGATAGGGTGGGCAGTAAGCGTATTTTTCCCAGGTCAGTAATAGCAAACACCAGAGGATATCTGTACAAAGTTAAGGGAGGGAGTTTAGGGGAGACATCAAGGGGTATTTTACACAGAGAGTTGTGGGTGCCTAAAATGCTTTGCCGGGGATGGTGGTGGAGGCTGAAATACTGGGAGACAGACACATGGATGGAAGAAAAATAGAGGGTTGCGGGGTAAGGAGGGTTTAGTATTTTTATTTTAGGATAGAATATATGGGTGGCACAACATAGAAGGGCCAAAGGGCCTGTACTGTGCTGTATTGTTCTATGTTCTGCTAACACTTTCATTGCTGGTATCATTCTAATAAATCTTCTCTGACCCTTTCCAACTCTAGCACATCTTTTCTCAAATACAGTGCCCAAAATTGTATATAGTGCTCTAAGTGAGGTCTCACGATTCCTTTGTAGTCTTGACATTTACACCCCTTGCATTTGCCTTCTTCACCACTCACTCAGGTCTTGCAAAATAAATTCCGGTCCAATCTCTGCCCCAGCTTTCATTTTGTCAACATACTGAACTACATCTGACCCCCATTCCCTGGAATTAAGTGCTTTGCGGTGGAATGTGCAGGCACGAGGACCCAAGGGTTTACACGGCTCTTTGCCGCCAGAGATGCATCCAAGTCTCCACTCGCAGCTGGGAGTGGGTGGAGCTGACTGCGCGCCGTTCTTTGGTCTCGCCCCCCCCCCCCCACCCGCTCCCGTCCGCCCTTCCTCGCAGCTCTGGGTGTGACCTCAGGCTTCCTGTGCAAGTTAATGGCCCGTTTATACTGCACGAGACGAGGCAGGATCTGACAGCAGACACGTGGGTGGTTGTGGTTTGCCCACCCTGCTCTCTGATTGGGATAAGCAAAATACTGAGCCTGAGAGACTCTTTCACAGTGGCGGGACTTCCCAAAGTGCTGTTGAAGTGCAAAGCGTGGCAATGTTGTCGAGTTGGAATCACAGACAACTTGTGCACATAATAACCAAACACCAAAGTCTGCAGATACCGTGATTGAAATAAAACACAACTGGAGAAACTCAGCAGGTCAAAGAGTGCACTTCACACAGCAACCAACGATATAGGACCAACATTTCAGGCCTGAGCCCTTCATCAGGGTAAAATGTAGACAGGCACCTGAACAAAACAGTGGGGTGATGGGCAGGGAGAGGATAATTTGTTTCAGGAATGTTAGCAAAACATGGGAAGTCTGCAGATGCTGTGATTGTAGTAACAACACAGAAATGCTGGAGGAGCCCGGCCAGCCTCACAGGCAAAGATAACCAATGGTTCGGGCCTGAGCCCCTTCTCAAGGTTTGAGCAAGAAGCAGGCAGGTTCCTGGATAAAAAGGCTGGCAGAGCAGGGGAGGAACAGCGGGGGAGGGGGGGGGTAGGGAAAGAACGGTTGGGGAAGGGGGGAAGGAATAGTAGGGGGGGATAAGGGACAGCGGGGGGAGGGGGAAGGGACAGCGGGGGGAGGGGGGAAGGGACAGCGGGGGGAGGGGGGAAGGGACAGCGGGGGGAGGGGGGAGGGACAGCGGGGGGAGGGGGGAGGGACAGCGGGGGGAGGGGGGAGGGACAGCGGGGGGAGGGGGGAGGGACAGCGGGGGGAGGGGAGGAGGGACAGCGGGGGGAGGGGAGGAGGGACAGCGGGGGGAGGGGAGGAGGGACAGCGGGGGGAGGGACAGCGGGGGGAAGGACAGCGGGGGGAGGGACAGCGGGGGGGAGGGACAGCGGGGGGGAGGGACAGCGGGGGGGAGGGACAGCGGGGGGGAGGGACAGCGGGGGGGGAGGGACAGCGGGGGGGGAGGGACAGCGGGGGGGGAGGGACAGCGGGGGGGGAGGGACAGCGGGGGGGGAGGGACAGCGGGGGGAGGGACAGCGGGGGGGAGGGACAGCGGGGGGGAGGGACAGCGGGGGGGAGGGACAGCGGGGGGGAGGGACAGCGGGGGGGGAGGGACAGCGGGGGGGGAGGGACAGCGGGGGGGACAGCGGGGGGACAGCGGGGGGAGGGGGAAGGGACAGCGGGGGGAGGGGGGAAGGGACAGCGGGGGAGGGGAAGGGACAGTAGAGGAAAGGATGCAAGTGCTGGTTAAAGACTGGCCGTCAAATACCACGAACAGAAATGACCCTGGGTGTTTCATTTGACCAGAGAGAGCTCATCCTAGCTTATTATCTGAAACAAAACAACAGTGGCCCTTCCTCACCACAGCACTACTTTTGCATGCAGTAATTCCTAATGGAGTCAACGATTCCTTACAGCTCAAACCCCCCCCCCCACAACCCCCAGTATGATGATTATTAAACATTTTATGATTAGTCCCGGTTACTCTTCCTTCAATTCCCCCAGATTATAGGAGTTACCTATGTTTAAATTTATTTAAATGTCGTGCACAGTAACAGGTCCTTCTAGCCCACAAGCCCGTGGCACCCAGTTAACCTACAAACCCGGTGCATTTTGAAGGGTGGGGTGAAACTGGAAACCCACACAGACATGGGGATAATGTACAAACTCCTTACAGACATTGGTGAATATGCTTGGATAGGAGTGTCAATTAACTCACCAATGCTATTATTGTTTAATTTCTCACCTTATATTTTTCCTTTATAAATGTGGCGCACTGTGGTAGAAGCGAGCAAGCACCAACTCAAAACGACTGTACAACAGACTTTATTCCAGTAAAGGTCTGAACACCAGTTTGAGCCTTAGTGGCTCCCTGTATGACTGGGTCAGGTCTATAGTCAGGTTACCTGATTGACAGCTGCCCAGGTGGAGTCAGCCCCTTGGGTGGTCTATTCAGGTTGGCTGATTGACTGCGGGCCAGGTGGAGTTAGCCCCTTAGGTGGGGTTGATTCAAGTGGCTGCTTGATGGCCAGCCAGGTGGAGAAAGCCCCTTGGGTGGTCTTCCTGCAGGTACAGAGATCGCCCCCTGCAGTCGGTTGGTGGTCGTATCACCACAAGACTGCACGCTGTGTGTTTTGTGTACCTGGGAGTGCTGCACCTCAGAGCACTCCCCCAGTATTACTCCTTTTCCCCCTCCAATATATACTTTATTTTATATGTATATCATTGCACAAATACACCAAAGTCATCAAACAATTACTGGACATAAAATAAGTGTATAACTACATTAAAATCTGAACATCCTCGTGGAGGAGGAAGTGTACACCCCGTGGTGCTTAGCGCTCCAAAAACCTTTCCATGGATCCCGAGGACAGCGCACGGTCCCTTTCCAAGGACACCCACGTGCGAGGCTATCCCTGGAAGATGCCCACCACTCCCCAAGCAACCTTCCTGTTACCCGTTCACTTCCTCTCATTACGGGATGAGCCTCTGAGCCGCTCGCTTCCGGGAGCCATGGATGGAGTGCTTGGCCAGGCCAAGGAGCAAGGCGACCAGTACATCCCCCCACCCCCTCTCCCTTTCTGCCTCCCCCCTTGGGTGGCCAAAGATAAAGAGGGTAGGGGTGAAACGCAACCAGAACGGGAGGAGCGGCCTCTTCGGAAAGGTGAGGAGGGGTTGCAACCTCGCACATCCCATGTACATGAGGTACAGGGTGCCCCTCTGACAGCGCAGCACTCCCTCAGAACTGCCCCTCTGACAGCGCAGCACTCCCTCAGTACTGCCCCTCTGACAGTGCGGCACTCCCTCAGAACTGCCCCTCTGACAGCGCAGCACTCCCTCAGTACTGCCCCTCCCACAGTGTGGCACTCCCTCAGTACTGCCCCTCCGACAGTACGGCACTCCCTCAGTACTGCCCCTCCGACAGTACGGCACTCCCTCAGTACTGCCCCTCCGACAGTGCGGCACTCCCTCAGTACTGCCCTTCTGACAGTGCGGCACTCCCTCAGTACTGCCCCTCCGACAGTGCGGCACTCCCTCAGTACTGCCCCTCTGACAGTGCGGCACTCCCTCAGTACTGCCACTCTGACAGCGCAGCACTCCCTCAGTACTGCCCCTCCCACAGTGCGGCACTCCCTCAGTACTGCCCCTCCGACAGTGCGGCACTCCCTCAGTACTGCCCCTCTGACAGTGCGGCACTCCCTCAGTACTGCCCCTCCCACAGTGTGGCACTCCCTCAGTACTGCCCCTCTGACAGTGCGGCACTCCCTCAGTACTGCCCCTCCCACAGTGTGGCACTCCCTCAGTACTGCCCCTCTGACAGTGCGGCACTCCCTCAGTACTGCCCCTCCGACAGTGCGGCACTCCCTCAGTACTGCCCTTCTGACAGTGCGGCACTCCCTCAGTACTGCCCCTCCGACAGTGCGGCACTCCCTCAGTACTGCCCTTCTGACAGTGCGGCACTCCCTCAGTACTGCCCCTCCGACAGTGCGGCACTCCCTCAGTACTGCCCTTCTGACAGTGCGGCACTCCCTCAGTACTGCCCCTCCGACAGTGCGGCACTCCCTCAGTACTGCCCCTCTGACAGCGCAGCACTCCCTCAGTACTGCCCCTCCCACAGTGCGGCACTCCCTCAGTACTGCCCCTCCGACAGTGCGGCACTCCCTCAGTACTGCCCTTCTGACAGTGCGGCACTCCCTCAGTACTGCCCCTCTGACAGCGCAGCACTCCCTCAGTACTGCCCCTCCCACAGTGTGGCACTCCCTCAGTACTGCCCCTCCCACAGTGTGGCACTCCCTCAGTACTGCCCCTCCGACAGTGCGGCACTCCCTCAGTACTGCCCCTCTGACAGTACGGCACTCCCTCAGTACTGCCCCTCCGACAGTGCGGCACTCCCTCAGTACTGCCCCTCCGACAGTGCGGCACTCCCTCAGTACTGCCCCTCTGACTGTGCGGCACTCCCTCAGTACTGCCCCTCCGACAGTGCGGCACTCCCTCAGTACTGCCCCTCCGACAGTGCGGCCCTCCCTCAGTACTGCCCCTCCCACAATGCGGCACTCCCTCAGTACTGCCCCTCTGACTGTGCGGCACTCCCTCAGTACTGCCCCTCCGGCAGTGCGGCACTCCCTCAGTAATGCCCCTCCGACAGTGCGGCACTCCCTCAGTACTGCCCCTCCGACAGTGCGGCACTCCCTCAGTACTGCCCCTCCCACAGTGCGGCACTCCCTCAGTACTGCCCCTCCGACAGTGCGGCACTCCCTCAGTACTGCCCCTCCCACAGTGCGGCACTCCCTCAGTACTGCCCCTCTGACTGTGCGGCACTCCCTCAGTACTGCCCCTCCGACAGTGCGGCACTCCCTCAGTACTGCCCCTCTGACTGTGCGGCACTCCCTCAGTACTGCCCCTCCGACAGTACAGCACTCCCTCAGTACTGCCCCTCCGATAGTGTGGCACTCCCTCTGTACTGCCCCTCTGACAGTGCGGCACTCCCTCAGTACTGCCCCTCCCACAGTGCAGCTCTCCCTCAGTACTGCCCCTCCCACAGTGTGGCACTCCCTCAGTACTGCCCCTCCGACAGTGCGGCACTCCCTCAGTACTGCCCCTCTGACAGTGCGGCACTCCCTCAGTACTGCCCCTCTGACAGCGCGGCACTCCCTCAGTACTGCCCCTCCCACAGTGCGGCACTCCCTCAGTACTGCCCCTCCCACAGCGCGGCACTCCCTCTGTACTGCCCCTCTGACAGCGCAGCACTCCCTCAGTACTGCCCCTCCCACAGCGCGGCACTCCCTCAGAACTGCCCCTCTGACAGCGCAGCACTCCCTCAGTACTGCCCCTCCCACAGTGCAGCACTCCCTCAGTACTGCCCCTCTGACAGTGCGGCACTCCCTCAGTACTGCCCCTCCCACAGTGCAGCACTCCCTCAGTACTGCCCCTCCCACAGTGCGGCACTCCCTCAGTACTGCCCCTCTGACTGTGCGGCACTCCCTCAGTACTGCCCCTCCGACAGTGCGGCACTCCCTCAGTACTGCCCCTCTGACAGTGCGGCACTCCCTCAGTACTGCCCCTCTGACAGCGCGGCACTCCCTCAGTACTGCCCCTCCCACAGTGCGGCACTCCCTCAGTACTGCCCCTCCCACAGCGCGGCACTCCCTCAGTACTGCCCCTCCCACAGCGCGGCACTCCCTCATTACTGCCCCTCCCACAGCGCGGCACTCCCTCAGTACTGCCCCTCCCACAGTGCGGCACTCCCTCAGTACTGCCCCTCCCACAGTGCGGCACTTCGTCAGTACTGCCCCTCTGACAGTGCGGCACTCCCTCAATACTGCCCCTCCGACAGTGCGGCACTCCCTCAGTACTGCTCCTCCGACAGTGCGGCACACCCTCATTACTGCCCCTCTGACAGTGCGGCACTCCCTCAGTACTGCCCCTCCGACAGTGCGTCACTCCCTCAGTACTGCCCCTCCGACAGTGCGGCACTCCCTCAGAACTGCCCCTCTGACAGTGCGGCACTCCCTCAGAACTGCCCCTCTGACTGTGCGGCACTCCCTCAGTACTGCCCTTCTGACAGTGCGGCACTCCCTCAGTACTGCCCCTCCGACAGTGCGGCACTCCCTCAGTACTGCCCCTCCGACAGTGTGGCACTCCCTCAGTACTGCCCCTCTGACAGTGCGGCACTCCCTCAGTACTGCCCCTCTGACTGTGCGGCACTCCCTCAGTACTGCCCCTCTGACAGCGCAGCACTCCCTCAGAACTGCCCCTCTGACAATGCAGTTTCCACACTATACCATGTATGTTCTCACACTCTGACCTCATGAACCCAGAAAGGGGCACATGAGCTAAATGGAAGTGTCGAGAGGTGATGAATAGATGCTATCCTGACATGGATCAGGATAGCTTTGTGATCTGCTTTGCTCTATCTCCTGTTCTTCAGTTTCTTTAGTTCGCTTAAACACAGAGGGAGCTTTCCTGCCCATTTACACCTCACTCAAACTGAGATTATATTCGACAAACCCAGGCTGCCTGACTCTGGGTGGAATTGGCTTGGATGAATCACATCCTCTGTTCTATTCACATGTGACTTGACTGGACTTCTCCCAACCACTTTGACAGGAAATATGGGTTAGGAGATTCCAGCAAACCCCCCCCCCCCCCACCCCAAGAGCTATGTTTGTCTGTGAGCCTGATGCACTCTGTGCTCTTGGCCCTGGGTTTGGGAGCGAGGAAGTGAATGTTGCGTGAGGAAATCCTGCACAGGGAAGTCAGCCAACCTACTACAGCTCTCAGAGGCTGCGCTGCTGGAGTCCTCCCCTGAATGAAGAGGTTCCGTGGAACTTGGGGAGGCGGGGGTGGGGGGGGGACGGTCACTGGAGGCTGTCACCCCGGCCCACATGAGTTCCACGTTAGGATCTCTCTTTCCTGGTGATGCAGGTGCTTCCAGGAGAGAATGAAATTAAGGAACCTGCTGTGCCAGAACTTGGAAGTGTCTAGATGAGCGGGTTTGGTTTTAGCTGACCCACAATTGATTCACATACACAAGAACATAAGAAATAGGAGCAGAAGTTGGCCATCAGGCCCGTCGACCCTGTTCCTCCATTCAATGTGATCATGGCTGATCTTATGGGAGGCTCATCTACACCGACCTGCCTTTTCCCCCAAATCCCTCAATTCCCATCCTCTGTAAAAATCTATTCTACTTTGTCTTAAATATATTTTCTTCTTTGGCTTGGCTTCGCGGACGAAGATTTATGGAGGGGGTAAAAGTCCACGTCAGCTGCAGGCTCGTTTGTGGCTGACAAGTCCGATGCGGGACAGGCAGACACGGTTGCAGCGGCTGCAGGGGAAAATTGGTTGGTTGGGGTTGGGTGTTGGGTTTTTCCTCCTTTGCCTTTTGTCAGTGAGGTGGGTATTTACTGTGTTATGAACTAACAACCCTCTCCATTTTGTTTGGGACTAAAGAGACTTTGTTAGCACCAACAATGGAACAGCAATTGCAAAACTTCACCAGGTTATAGTAAATTTTAATTAACAGTTTTTATTAAATCAATAATAACACGAAAATTCTTACTTATCTCTAACTTAAGCCCCCACTATTTGCAAATGTAAATGTGTGTGTGTGTGTGTGTGTGTGTGTGTGTGTGTGTGTGTGTGTGTGTATGTGTGTGTGTGTGTGTGTGTGAGTTTGTGCATGCGTATGTGCGCGCGTGTGTGTTAAAGTCAATTTTAAAACTTCAGCATCATTTTGGTCTGTTTGAAGATCTCAAATTTTCAGTTCAGAAATAATTATAAAGGGGTTTTAAACATCGTATCTTCAGGCCTCTTTTTAACTCACAAGCCTTTTGATGATTTGTCTTTCAGAGAAAGTTTCTTCACACGAGTGTTTTCTTCTCTTGAATTAAGACTTTGGAATCTGTGTTCCAAACGATGGGACTGCCCTCTTTATCTTAAAGTGGACTTACTTATTTCAAAGCCACTTATTCCGTGTTCCCCTTTTTCAAGAGCTTCCCCCCACCCCCCTCTGCAGGAAATATTGCTGCTTTCAATCCTGTCTGAACAGGATGGCGAGTTCCCTTAAACTGACTTCTTTGTCTCTCATTTTGATAATATATTTATTGCAAATCTCTCATGTCACATGGTGTGCAACATCATTTCTGTCTTTGAAGTTCATAATGTTCCTTGCTAAAAGCATCTCTGTCCACTTATTTACAGAATCAAAGTAATTAACTTTGTTTGATGGTTCTCTCCTGTTTCCAGACAGTCTGGAATTTACAAACAAAATGGCTTCTTGCATACTCGAGCAAACAACCCATGGTTCTACTTATCTTAAGGACCATCATAAAAATCTTTAATCTGGCAAAGCAAACATCAGACTCTTCAGCTTTCAAACTGACTTCGTGGTCAGTGGTATTTGTTAATGCAGAAGCTGGCTACCAGCTGCAAAGAACCATGTCTGTAGAATATAAATGAGCCTTGTCCACCCAAAATGAATTTTTACTAAGCTATATGAAATATAGTTTTAACTTCAGAGTAAAGGTTAATCATAGCAATTCATCACAACTGGAATCACCTCCACTGCTTCGTTGGGCAGCGAATTCCATCCTCTGGGGAAAAGCAGTTCCTCCTCATCTCCGTCCTAAATCTACTACCCCGAATCTTGAGGTCTCGTCCCCTAGTTCTAGTCTCCCCCCACCAATGGAAACAATTTATCTCTGTCTTTCATAATTTTACTTGTTTGTCGGTGATTTATTTGTTTATCTAAAATATAGATAAATAAATATTCACAGTTACAGTTCATGCAAAAAAAAACTGGCATATCAATTTAGAATATCCCAGATGGCTCAATCTTGCTTCATAGGCTAACTATCTGCTTCATCCTTCGAATCAAGCTCTGCACCAATTAACATGTGCACCTCACATAAAGGCTGAGATACACATTTACATGGTTTTTGCAGGAGCTGTTCAGCTCATTGGGATTGTGCCAGCTCCTTGAAAAGTGTGAGGTGACCAGTTCTGCCAAAGTGACTGAATTATCAACTCTTTGTCTCTTTCTCCCCACAGACGCAGCCTGGCCTGCTGAATGTTTACAGCATAAAAAAGGAGGCGGGGAGAAACCCCCCCCCCCCATCCCTCCCCCCCATGAGAAATAGAAGCTTGGGAGATGACCTGATAGGACGGTAAACTCCCGAGGTTACCGGACCAGCGAGGACCTCAGCGGCTGAGGAACCAGCACAGTCTGTGGGTGATTTGAGGCAAGGGGAGCTGTGTGGGCTACTGGAGTCTGGCTTGTGGGAACCAGGCATTGAATACTGGGATTTGAAAGGGTGGTGAGGACAAGAAGGGGCCGCAGGCGCTGAAGGCTTCCCGATCCCGCCAAAGCTTTGGACCTGGAGCTTGGGTGGCTGACGGATTGAACAGGAGTCGGGGCAGCTGCAGAGCCTGCAGGAGCGCTGGGCCCTCTAAGCAGTGTGCATGTGCGAGCACACATGTTTTGCAACCAGGGCCCAAAAGAAATTAATGGGCACACAAAAGGTGAGTTACCTAAAATAATGTAATAATGAATAATTATACTTGTTGAAAAGAATCTCTTGGCTAACGGATTCTGTTAACTAGTTAGTTGGTTTTTCAAATGCCACAATTGCACATCACTAATTTATGTCACATCACCTTTCCTGTCCCAGTTTGTAATCGACTGAACCATTTCCAGCAACTTTAATAATAATCATCTGTGAAATTGATGGGTGTTATTAATTTATTCAGACATTATATCACATAAAAATAAGAAATACTCAATTCACTTAACAGAAAGGCAGGTCTCTGGAAACTGCTGAGTTGTAATGTCCTCCAATTAAGTAATGTCAATATTAAGGGTAAAAAAAAATCGTAGCTGTAATTTTCACCCCTGAAGTATACTGGCAAAACCAATCAGGTTCCCACTCACTGGTTAAAGAGACTACCCCTGCTTTCCTGTTAATTGATATATTCTGCAACATTTGGTAACAAATTTAAGTATTTTAAAAACCTTTTTCTTTCCCCAGGCTTCTAGTGAACCGGTGCGGACTCAAAAGGCCAACATGGCCTGTTTCCGCTCCGTAAATGTTTATATGGTTATATGGTTATATGTTTTATTTAATGGAGTAACAAACTGAACAAAGTTCTGAATTAAATCTTAACTAAATAAGTTTCTTCATAGAATGCAATAATATATTAAAACATGCCAACACAGTTTTGTTGGTGGTGAGAGAGCGGCTGGGCCAAAATGATCTTGAAACAGTTTCAAGTTTATATTTGCACAAGCATTCAGTGCACACAGACTTTTGTCACAGGAAAAAAAAAGTGCACAACTTAAGATTTTTGTGCCCACTGACTACTAAAAATTAGAGGGAATATTGGCTGGTGGCAAATCCATGAACACTCAATGTCTCTGGGGGGACCCTCTTTTGCTTCTCTTTCTCTGGCAACTCTTTCTTTGCCTTAAGGCAGGCAGAAGACAATTTCATGTGATGTTACATTCTGCACTGTAAGAGATGACATGGGAATCTCAACAATAAACTCAGCATTATCACCATTAGGGCCTCCCAACCTGCATGTCTTGGAGGCATGGGAGAAAACTGGAGCACTCAGGGGAAACCACCCAATCGCGGGGGGAACATGCAAACTCCACTTAGAGCAGAGGTGTGCTGCTCCCACCGTGTATGAGTTGACCCACCCCCCCGAACCTGCGACTCCACCCTCCCAGATATCCCCATATACCCATGTACCTGCCTTGGAACTGGGCCAAGCTGTGCTGACACTTTAAGGTGATTAAAGCCTATAAATCACGACTCTCTGTCCGATTGGTCGTGTGTGAGGTCAGAGTTGAACTCGGGTCACTGGAGCTGTGGGGGGGGGGGGGGGGGTGGGTGGGGGTGCAGCTCTACTCTTTGCACCACACTGTCATTCAGTCATGCACCGCCCGAAATGAAAGTTTATCGGGTGGACGTCGGCGCAATCCGCATGGAAAATATTTTATTCTAAAAGTACGGGAGAGTCTGAGAGTTGATTAGCTGATGAAGTGGCATGGTTAACGTAGGGGTTATCGCAGCGCCAGTGACCTGGGAGCGAATCCAGCGCTGTCCGCTAGGAGTTTGCCTGTTCTCCCTGCGTCTCGGGACAGGGATTCGATTCCAGCGCTATCTGTAAAGAATTTGTACGTTCTCCCTGTGACTGTGCAGGATTTTGCCAGAGGGCTCCAGTTTCAACCCTTCAAAATGAACCGCGGGTTGTAGGTCAATTGGGCCTGTTACCGTGCTGCATGTCTAAAAGTTAAAATTAAAAAGCCCCAGGTTTGATCCTGGTTGGTTCACGTAACAAACCTGGATCACCTTGGTCTTGAAGGTTATCTCGTGACCTCCAGTAAAAATAAACAGCCCCCCCGTATCAAGCGAGGAGTTTCAGAACACAAATGTGTCCTTCACTGAGTGTAACCGGCCAATTGTGCCCCAGCCTCAGCTCATCTGTTGTTGATTGGACCATTCTGTCCACACACATGTTGATTTTAAACGAAGTCATCCAAACTTCTCCAATATCTTATCATCTGCATCCCTTCAGTTCCACCCAAAATACCTTATATACTTGTGTAATTATCCATACTGTGCAGTAGTTGCCCCCATCCCCCTTTTTGGCCCAAACATCGCGTGTTATAGGATGACCCATCTGAGCTCCCGACGCCCTGACCATGGTTCCTCGCCGTGGAGCTCCTGGGCCCTGGCCACCCACCCATTCGAGCTCCTGACTCCCCGAATGGGGACTCACCACCCAGTCATGGCTCTCTGAACTCCCGATGCCTTGAATAATGCAGATACTTTCCATGGTCAAAAGTTTGCCCTGTGTCAAAGCCCTCCCCCCAAATTTGACCCAAACAAATTGGTCCAAAACATTCGACGATTACATAAGTATCTACTCTAGACTTTGTTCACAATAACTTGCTTATGAAAAAGAAAACCGTCCAAAGTCTCTTCATACTCCTGGTGTCAGGTCCGTACTTTCCCATCACTGTACGTTCCACCATTGCCACCACTGTGGTATCCGGTTGATACTCCCCTCTCTGTTGGTTGAGGTGCTTTCCCTTAGTCTCACGTCCTCAATGCCCAGAGACGGAAGGTCTTCTGATTCACCCAGGGCCCCCAACACAACCCCTTCTTTCCAAACAACCCTGCTTCAACCCCTTGTTCATCATTTCTACTCCTCTCCCCCACCCTGTTCCATCTGCCTACCTTTCACTGGTGCTCTTATCCCAGAGGTTCCCAACCTTTTACTTTCCACTCACAGACCACTTTAAGTATTCCCTATGCCACAAGTGCTCTGTGATTAGTAAGGGATTGCTTAAGGTGGTGTGTGAGTAGGAAGGGAAGGTTGAGAATCACTGCTCTAGACCCAATTGTTACTGAAATATTTTGCTTGAGAAAAATTGTCATTGGCCCATTTCCTTTGGAGTTCTGAAACCATGCACATATCGAGTCCATTAGGGACGATTAAAACAGTGGGTTTCAAACTTTTTCTTTCCACCCACATTCCACCTTATTAATCACAGGACACTTATGGCATATGGAATACTTAAAGTGATATGTGAGTGGAAAGTAAAAGGTTGGGAACCACTGTTATCCCCTTCCCCATCTGTTTCCATCTGCCCACCCTCCCTCCTTTATCTGCTTCTCCTCACCACCTTTCTTATCAGATTCCTTAATCTGCAGCCCTTACATCTCCACCATACCAGTGAGAACCTTCTCTCCCCCACCTGGCTCTATCAAACCCCTCACCCGAATGCTCCTATAATCTGCTTCACGTCTTTATTCTGGCTGTTTCCCCTTTTGCAGGGCCTCAAGACGAAATGTTAACCATCGCTCTTCCTCCTCAAGTGCTGCCTGACCAAAATCCTCCAGCCGTTACCCGAATCCTGTTCTCCTAGCTTTGTCCTTGCTGACCCACAGGGGTTCCTGAGCCAACATTTTTTATTCTCGTACAAATCCGTACATGTTCACAGCTCCCTTTAATTTCCATCAGCCTTCCTCCAGAGGTGGGTGCGCATTCAGCTTCCAGGAGCCTGAAGCCCAGTTGAGCAGTTAGCTCAATGCTGTTGCAGCGCCAACGACCTGGGGTTCGAATGCCGCAGTGTCTGCAAGGAGTTTGTATATATTCCGCCTGTCTGTGTGGGTTTCCTCTGAGTGCTCTGGTTTAATCCCACTCTTCAACACCTACTGGGGTTGTCAGTCACTTGGGTGTAATTGGGCATCACGGTCTCATGGGATGAAAAAGCCTGTATGTCTAAATTTAAATTTAAGCTCCTGTATTCTGCGTTAAACCTCACCTTTGTTAATACTCGAGGTTGTTGGGTGTTTCTAAAGCAGAGATTGACAGGTACTTGATGTATCCGGTCATTGAGGGTTACTAGGAAAAAGCAGGGGAGTGGGGCTGAGTGGGAGGGTCAGCTTATGCGTAGAATGGCAGAGCCAATTGGCCTACTTTTGCTCCGAGATCTTGTGATTTGACCACTTTTGGGGTTCATTCAAGAAGCCTGATAATGATGAGTAAAGTATCTCTTTCCTGATGGGATGAGGAGAGGCTTTTAATGTGTTGGCTGCTTCTCTGAGGCAGTGTAGGTGGAATGAGTCAAGTTTATTGACTGCACAAGTACAACCCGACGGAACAGCGTTCTCTGCTCCTCGGTGCAAAAACACGCAGACACACAACCAGACTTAACAGACATACAGAACAAGTATCCATATATACAAATAAATCAATAAATATTGTTTCATGAATATGAGCCTTGGAGGGTCAATGTGAGCTGTTCCTTTGATCGTTCAGCGTTCTCACTGCCTGTGGGAAGTTCCTCAGCCTGGCTCTGATCCTCCTGTACCTCCTTCCCCGATGGGAGCAGCTGAAAGATTCTGTGTGCGGGGTGGAAGGGGTCCTCAATGATTTTGCGCGCCCTCTTCAGACAACGATCCCAGTAGATCACGTCAATGGAGGGACTCCAGCGATCCTCTCTGCCACTCTTATTGACCTGAGGATTGATCCATTTCTCTGCAGCAACTGTGACCACACTGAGATGCAGCCAGCCAGGACGCTCTCGAAAGATGTAATGGTAGCCGCTAACCTTGCCCGCTTCAGTGTTCTCAGGAAGCGCGATTACTGTTGTGCCTTCCTGACAAGTGAGGAGATGCTGCATATCCAGGATAGGTCACTAGTGGAGTGGAAGATAGATCCATTTCTGTGAGCAGGAGTAGTGGGCACAGATTTTAATGTAATTGATTGTAATAGGTAGAAGGGAGCTGAGAATAAACAAAAAATCATTCATTTCTGGAGCCCACTCCCCAAGGGATGGACAAGGCAGAAGCCCCCACTGCATTTAAAAGGTGGCTGAATAACTCATGATCCTCTGTAACCCACAGGGCTGCAGACTGAGAGCTGGGTGGCGAGACCAGGTTGTAAAGTGTTCCTTCGCTTGGGAGGGTCGGCTTTGACTGAATGGCTTCCTTTTTTCACTGTGATTTTCCGGTGAATTTGGATCAGGGTTCAGCCAATGAGGCCAAAATCTAATGGAGACATTCCAGCCTCCTCTGGGATTTCCTTTCAGGACGGGAAGTTCCAGGAGTGGGAGAGATGCCAGGAACCAAGGGGCTGGGTTCAGGTTCAATTCGTGTTTAAATAAAACCTTGTTAACTATCTGATCCAATTTATGTTCAACTGCTGGTGAAAATTATTGAAGGATGCTTTTTCAAGCTGGAACGATATAATTAATGGAATGTTCCTGGCCCTCAATTACTGACTCTTCATTTTAATAACCTGGAGAAGCTAGCAGGGTGTAAAGTTAGCTGGAGACCCTAAAATAGATGGGGGGGGGGTGATATTTAGACTGTGTAGACAGGATCTAGATGATTTGAGTGGGTAGAATCTTGGCAAATGGAGTTTACTGTGAGTTAGACCATAAGACACAGGATTAGGCTATTCAGCCCATCAAGTCTGCCCTACCATTTAATCATGAGCTGACCTTGCTGCAGAGAAATGGATCGGAGGTCAATCCACAGGACCATAAGAGTGGCAGAGAGGATTCCTAGAGGTTTTGAGGAGAAGCAGGGGGGTAACATGTCAATGTTCTGCAGGACCTCCATTGAGAGGGTCCTGGCCAGCTGCATCACAATGTGGTACGGTTGCAGAAGAGAAATGGGTCAGAGGTCAATCTTCAGGACCATAAGAGTGGCAGAGAGGATCACTGGAGGCTCCTTCAGATCCCACCCCCATCCCCGGTTCCATTGACATAATCTACCAGGATTGTTGTCTCTGGAAGAGTGCGTAAAATAATCTTTCAGCTGCTCCCGTCGGGAAAGAAATACAGGTGTATCAGAGCCAGCACCACCAGGCTGAGGATCAGCTTCTTCCCACAGGCAGCGAGAATGCTGAACGACCAAAGGAACTGCTCACACTGACCATCCGTGACTCTCATATTCACAAAACAACATTTATTTATTGATACATATGAATACTTGTCCTGCATATGCATTGTTTGTCTGTATGTGTGTTATGTCTGGTTGTGTGTCTCTGTGTTTTGTACTGAGGAGCGGAGAACATTGTTTCGTCGGGTTGTACTTGAGCAATCAGATGATAATAAACTTGACCTGATTTGACCTTGACCATCCATTCCCCCCCCTACTACTCAACCCCACAGCCCAGCCTCCTCCCAATAACCTTTGATGCCCTGTCTAATCAAAAGCCTGTTAATCTCTGCCTTAAATGTACCCAATGGCCCGACTTCCAAATCCGCCCGAGTCAACAAATTCCACAGCTTCACCACCTTCTGGCTGAAGAAATTCCTCCACATCTCTGCTCTAAGTGGTCGCCCTTCAATCCTGAAGTTGTGCCCTCTTCTCCTGATCTTCAACATCTACTTCATGGACTGCAGTAAGAGGGGACCAAAGGCAGACTTTTAATTGAATAGAAATTAGAATTAGGTACCAAGAGATCTTAAACCATTTAGACATGCAACATGGTTTTTGTCCACGAACCCATGCCACCTAATTACACCCAATTAACCTATACCCCCACAATGTTCTGATGTAGGTATTCTTCTGCGTGAGTCACAAAGACAAATAATAGACAGTAATCAATGACATATTGGCCTTTATTGGAAGGGGGCCGCAATTTAAAAATGGAGATGCCTTATCAATTGTACATGGTGGTGACCATGCTCTGCCCAGTTTTCTCCCTGTTATTTAAGAAGTAGTGGAGACAGTTGAAAAGTAATCCAAAAGAAAGATTATTCTCAGGATGAGAGGCTTGTCCAATCAGCAGCGGCGAAGGAAATTGGATCTCAACTCTTTGGAATTAGAATACAAGAAGGCCTGATTGGATAAATGTACAGATCTTTCTACCAACAGGAGAGTCCTGAAGAAGAAGCCATTTAAAACTGGGATGAGTAGAATTTTCTTCTCACAGAGGGTGGTGAACCATTAGAATCCTGGAGATATTTAAGGATGGGGTACTTGGATTTTTATGGGTCAGCTGGGCTTGTTAGCCTGGGTTGGCAGCCAGCCTAACAGAAGGAAAACTCTGATTAAAGACCGGGCAGAAGGGGGCACGTTAGCCTCAGAAAATCCAGCACCTCTGGGTTCAAGAACAGTTTCCACCCCAATGACTATCAGACTCTTGAACCTCCCCTTTCTACCATAATAATAAACTACAGTACCCCAAATAAAGACCTGTCTTGCATGCCTGAAAACATCACTTTTTCTCTTGCGCTAACTGAAAGTGTGAATATTTCATCTCTTTCTGAGCAAGGAACACACCTGCAGGCTGCGGGCTGCTGGGGACTGGCTCAAGACTGGCTGGAGGGTTACCAGACATTGGAACCAGGATGCAAGAGGGTGCCGGAGGGTGGGAAGGGCTTGCTGATTGTGTTGGATCTGGAGTTCGGGTTGTCAGTGGTTTGGACTGATGTCTGTGTGGCTGGGGAGGCAGCGGGAGCGCTAGAGGTGAATCCATGGATGCTTGGTGACTCTGAAGGGACCCTCTTTTGTTTCCTTTTCTCTGAGTGTAAGGGGCACTGGGCGATTTCTGCTCAAGGCGACTTTTTGTCTAACTTATGGCAGACTAAAGGCAATTTGCAACATTACATCTGTTTTATTACATGAGAATAAAAGCATCTTGAAGCTTGTACTGGGGTCATTTAAAGTACACTATTGGAATTGTTATAATTTTAACAGAATTAGCTGTTTGGCTGCTGCAAGTTTGCATTTTGTAACATTAATAGATTGTACTTACATGTCCCTGGGTGGTGGGGGGGTGGGGGTGCTGGAGAACCATGCTCCGCAAACCATTGACAGCTCCACCGTTGAGGTCATCAAGAGAATCAAGTTCCTTGGTGGAGAATCTCACCTGGTCCCTTAACACCGGTTCCACAGCCAAGAAAGCCCAGCAGCACCTCCACTTCCTGCAAAGGCTGAGGAAAGTCCACCTCCCACCCTCCGTCCTCGCTACGTTCTACAGAAGATGTATCGAGAGCATCCTGGGGAACTGCGTCACTGCCTGGTTTGGAAACTGTACCATCTCAGAGCAAAAGACCCTGCAGAGGATAGTGGAGTCAGCGGAAAAGACCACTGACTCCACTCTGATAGGCTCTCTTCCTATCATGAAGGACGTCGACAACACTTGATGCAGGCGAAAGGCGATAAACATTGTGAAGGGCTCCACACACCCCTCATATAAACTGTTCTCCCTTCTGCCATCTGGTAGGAGGTACTGTAGCACTCGGGCTCTTCCGTCCAGATTGGGCAACTGCTTTTCCCCCAAGCCATCAGAACATAAGTGGATAGATACCGTGAACTTTTACTGCATACGTCTTAATATTTCAAAGTGCTGAACTTCTATTCTAACTTATATTTATCCAAGTATGATCTGTGGTCCTGGAGAAACAGTATTTCGCCATTACCGTGCGAGTATGGTATGAACAACAAATAAAGGTGACTTGACTTGACTTGATATGCATGACAAATCCTTTATGATTACAAGTTTTCATGTCATTGCGATAACATTCTTATTATCCAGTGGTATTAAGGGATGCCAGTAAGACCACTGATGCAACATATTGGGGCTCTTCCAATGTACAAATCACCCAATATATCCATGCCTTTGGGTGGCATAGGCTCATGGGTCGGGAGGGTTTGTTACCGTGCTGTACGTCTAAATTTAAAAAAAATTAAATGAGCATAGCAGGAAGGTGTAGTTTGAATAAAACTTTAAAGAACCAATGGAGAGACCTAAGGAAATATAAGGCAGATGATCTAAAGCTGGGAAGGAGGTTGACAGAGGTCGATCGGCGGACACAACGTTACATAGTGATGTGTATTGACATAATTACTCGTCCATTGACGTGGATTAATACGCAGATGTGTTTACAGAGCCTACTGGTCCCAGACGGACAATTGGAAACACATTATCCGTTGAACTTTCACACAACCACGCAAAATATAGCAAGGAACTGTAGAGCCTCTGTGTAGGGGCAAATGAATGGATGGTGCAGAGGGATTTACTTCCCGCAACGTCATAAGGGAACCAATAGGAATGGTAAACAAATCAGGCAATTTTCACGATGGTATTGCCTTTTGCAGTTTGCTCATGTCAAACTGCACCCATCACTCTCCAAACACTCTGATTCATTGGCAGGAGGCACAAAAATGTGATCTTGGCTTAGTGTCAGCTCTCTCAGTCAGATGATTGAGTTTATGCTCTTCTAATGGTTTTCAAACTGCCCCCCTACACTCACACACCACTTTAAGTAATCCCTATGGCGTCGGGACTCTGCGGTTAGTAAAGGATTACTTAAGGTGGGATGTGAGTGGGAAGAAAAAGTTTGAAAACCATTGTTTTAATCACACTTAATGGGCTCGTTATGTGCACGGTTTCAGAGCTCCAAAGGAAATGGGCCAATGACAATTTTTCTCAAGCAAAATATTTCAATAACAATTGGGTCTAGAGCAGTGATTCTCAACCTTTTTCTTTCCACTCACATCCCACCTTAAGTAATCCCTATGCCATCAGTGCTCTGTGATTGCTTAAGGTGGGAAGGTTGAGAATCACTGCTCCAGACCCAATTGTTATTGAAATATTTTGCTTGAGAAAAATTGTCATTGGCCCATTTCCTTTGGAGTTCTGAAACCCTGCACATAACGAGCCCATGAGGGGTGATTAAAACAGTGGTTTTCAAACTTTTTCTTTCCACCCACATCCCACCTTAAGCAATCCCTTACTAATCACAGAGCACCTATGGCATAGAGATTACTTAAGGTGGAATGTGAGTTTAGGGGGGGGGGGCAGTTTTGAAAACCACGATTCGAGAGGACGCTGAGGGGCCAGAACTTTCAGTCATCTGATTGAGAGAGCTGACACGAAGCCAAGATCACAGTTTTGTGATCACATTTTTGTGCCTCCTGCCAACGGATCAGAATATTAGGAGAGCGGTGGGTGCAGCTTGAGGTGACCTGAAGGCTTCCTCATCACGTCAGAGATTTGAATCTGGAGCTCGGAATGCCGATGGTTTGAAACGGAGTCTGTGCGTCTGCAGGGGTTGCAGGCGTGCTGGAGGCGATTCCACGGACATTTGGCGACTCTGTGGAGGGCGGGGGGGAAATGAGACGACGACTCTCTTTTGCTCTCTTTCTCTGACTGTAAGGGGCGCCGGGCAAAGCTAATGGTGAATCTTTGCCTTATGGCAGACTAAAGGAAATTTTGCATAATATTGCATTTGCCTTTTATGACTTGACAATAAATAGTATCTGCTCTGATCAGATCGTTAAAGGTGCATCAGAAGTATGGAAATTAAGTGCAGCCGCTGAGTTGTTTGATGATTTGCTGTTAGTGATTTCTCAATGCTTGGAAAATAGTGAAAGCCTCGATGACATTTGTGATTCATTTAGGATGGTACGATGTTTTCATTACACACAATTAACTTCTTTCTTTCTCATTCACTGAAGTGTCACAGGGTCTACAGCACCATCTAATGTCTCGAGGAACTGACATTTATATTTACCTCTGGCAGAGTGCGGGGAGGACTGCCAGCACCACCTATAGGTGTAGCGGTTATCTCAATGCTGCCACAGCGCCACAGTAACTGGGCGTTGAATCCCGCGCTGTCTGTATGGAGTTTGAACATTCTCCCTGTGTCCTGCGAGGGTTTCTTCCCACCCTTCAAAAGTATACGGGGATTGAGGGTTAACTGGGTGCAAACAGGTGGCATGGGTTCGTGGGCCTGTTACCGTGGTGAATGTCCAAATTCCAGCAGAGTGCCTGGGAGGAACAAAATGCTGCTACTAGCGGGACCTATTAATTAATAATATTAATATAGGAAAACATCCGGTATCCAGAATACAAACAACCCGCAAAATTGAAAAATAAATAAAATAGGTTAAAAATATGTAAGCTTTAAAATTGCAAAAGTAACTGTTCTCTGAAGTAAGACATAAACCTTTGGTGAAGATGGGAGCAAATATTCAGCCAGCAGAGACCCTTGGTCGGGCTTTGCTCATAGCAGCTGTTTTGAATAAAGTCTTGTGAAACAGCGATGGCGTCACCCAGGGCGAAGAGCTGGTTGATGCCGCTCGCTGCTGGGGTAACTCTCTTTAAGTGTCTCCTTATCCTTGCTCAGTAGGAGTCACCCAGGTCAGAGGGTTTATCTGTAAACTTGGGCGGGGGGGGGGGGGGGAGGGTTAAATATCTATAATGTTACTGTTCATCTTTTGGCGGTTCCTTGTTGGGGCTGGAACCTCGGTGGACAACATAAGGATGAGGGGAAAAATTTTGAATGCTGAAAGGACTGGACAGAGTAGATGTGGTGAGGATGTTTCCCATGGTAGCGGATTCTAGGACAAGGGGGCACAACTTCATGATAAAAGGGTGTCAATTAAAAAAAAAGAATGTGGAGAAGTTACTTTAATTAGACGGTCGTGAGTCTATGGAATGTAGCCACAGGCGGATATTGGGTGTATCTAAGGCAGAGATCGACAGGTATTTGATTAGCCAGGGCATCAAGGGTTATGTGGAGAAAGCTGGGGGCTGAGTGGAGGGGGAGGTGGTATGGATCAGCTCATGATTAGAATGGCAGAGCACACTCGATGGGCTGATTGGCCTACTTCTGCTCCTAGGTCTCTATTCCCCACTTTGATGGCACCTCCCCAAGTAACTGTGGAAGATGCAACACCTTCTCTTTTGACTCTTCACCTGCCACATGCCTAGCGGCCGACAGTCCTTGCAAATAGTTCAAGTGGATCACCAACTTTATTATTATCATGTTCTTCAGTCCTCTGTGAAAAAAAACATGCAAACACATATAAAGACATGGAATTCATATTTACAACTGATTTATATGGAGTACATACATAAAAATAAATAAATATTGTCAATAATAATTATGGATTCTCAGAGGGATTGTATGAGCATTTCATCACTCACTGCCCGTAGGAAGAAGTTGTTCCTCAGCCTGGAGGTTCTGCCACTGTTACTCCTGTCTTTCCCAAAAGGTGTAACTGGAAGATGCTGTTTGTGGGTTTATAGGGGTCCTCGATGATTTTGCGAGCTTCTCTTCGGACAACGATCCCGTCGATGAAGGGCATAGGGAGACCCCAGTGATTGTCTCTGCTGCTCTTATAGTCAAGTAGATTGACCTCTGATCCAATGATCTACAGCAGTGGTTCTCTACCTTTATCTTTCCGCTCCCATCCCACTTTAAGTAATCCCTGTGCCATCAGTGCTCTGATTTTAGTAAGGGATTGCTTAAGGTGAGTGGGAAGTGAAGGCTGAAAATTACAGCTCTAGACCCAATTGTCATTGGCCCATTTCCTTTGGAGTTCTGAAACCCTGCACATAACGAGTCCATTAAGTACAATTAAAACAGTGGGTTTCAAACTTTTTCTTTTCACTCACATGCCACCTTAAGCCACCCCTTACTAATCACAGAGCTCCAATGGCAGAGGGATTAGTTAAAGTGGTATATGAGTGGAAAGAAAAAGGTAGCAAACCACTGAATTAGACAATGGAAGGGTCGAGGGGGAACCATTGTTAGGCTGTGCTTAGGGCATCAGTTGGCCTTAATCCAGCCCTGGTTGGAAAGGTCCATTCAGGCTGGGCTGGGATGTAAAAGGAAATCGTCAAGCCTCTGCGAATGGCTATTTCTCTGCAGTGCAGAAAACGCGGGGGAGACTCACGAGGAGAGCACCGGAGAAATCCCAGCCTCTGAGAAAAAATTCACATTGGGTATCGCTGGGGGTGAATTGCAGGGCAATGGTGGAGGCAAATAATTGTCCAGGGGGGCAGGGAAAAGCTAAACCCAAAGAGAATTGTGCTTAGATTCAACTTCTGCTAGGATTGACAGTTTTAGTAAATCACTGCTTTTAGTTTTAATAATTTTAAAATGTACAACACAGTCCAAGCATATTCTGGCCTTGTAACCCCATGCTCCCCAACTAGACCCAAATGAACCTACGAGGGGGATTCACAGAACGAGTGTTAGAGTGAGGAGGAAAAGTTTGTCCAAGTCAGCACTCCCGGAGCATTTGCAGCTGAGAAATCAGCAGGAGCTGTCTGGAGTATTTGTGGAGTGGAGTAGGCAGATCTGGATCAGGATCAGGGTGAAGGAAGCAGAGGACGGACTCTTGGGCACCCAGACAGATGGCACTGCCATTGGTGGACTTATTCCAAATGGTTGGAGCCAGGCCTGGGTTAACTATGAAGCAAAATAAGCACGTGCTTAGGGCACTGAGGAAATGGTGTGGGGGGGTGGGGGGGATGGGGGGCACCACTGAGTTTTTTTCTGGATTTACCATGGTGCATCTGAACTAGGGCCCCACAAAAAGGGCCCCCCACATGTGGCAGAACATGGTATTGCAGGCATCCCCACTGAGCTGGCCCATCTGCAGAACTGGTAGCCCCTCCTCTTAAGACCCCTAATAAAGGCCAAGAGCCCTAGTCTTCTCCCTCATACCTGCCCTTGGACTTGAGCCAGCAGCCGGCTGAGGCATGCTTGGATCTTTAGATCAATAAAGCCTTTGGCCCTGACTTCGTGTAATCTGTAATTTCACAATCAGCACTTACTGAGTCTTAATGTCTTATCAGTTGGACAATGGAAGGGTTGAGGGGGAACTATTGCTTAGGGCATCAGTTGGGCTTAATCTGGCCCTGGATGCAGAGGACTTCAGTCATGAACCAATGGGATTGAAGTACTAGAGGGCCGCACCTTCATATATTTTGAAATGGGGGACAACTTTTGAAGTTAAAAGGGAGAAAAAAAGAAAAAAATGGCGGTGCCAGAGCAGTTAACAGCAGCGCTGCCGCTGGGGCGGATCTGGGAGTGTGGGGGAGCGCTGTTCTGAAGGGTTCAAATGCCTGGTCCTAACGCCTGTATAGGCTTTACATGGCTTGTTTGAAAATCTTGCCACCGCGGAGGTCTGTGTCCAAGATGGCTGTTCTTTTGCTCCGCAGCAACCTCGAGGGGCTGCAGACTCTGGGGAGCAGTGCGGACACCAGGAATGGGGAAAACACCCTTTGAGGGAGGAGCAGAGGGGGTGACCCTGGAGGGTGGTGACCACAGCTGCAGACCTGTGTGGGGCTCAGCGGCTGAGACATGGGAGCGAGAGGGTGCTGAGGGCAAGAAGGGCTCCTGAAGGGCCTTGGGCATTAAGGCCCCCACCGATCATGTCAGAGGCTTGGACCTGGAACTTGGGCTGCTGTCAGGTGGCCATTTCCAAATTTCCAGTGAGGAGGACATGCAGGGTCAGCGTCAGAAAACTCTCTCAGCGGTGGTGGTGGTGGTGGGGGGTGTGGGTGGCTTACCTGCCATGAACCTTCGTGTGCTGCTGGCAGACTTTCCCCTTCTCTCTGATGGAAGTAGGGACCTGGTACTGCAATCCACCGTGTATGTGATGGCCAGCATTTGCGCAAGAAGAAACATGGCTGCACGCGGCCTACTGACCCTCTAAAACCGGACGTCTGGCCACTTCAGTCGCCGATTGATCGAACAGGTGTCCGTACAGCTGCAGGAGTGCCGGAGGTGAATCCGTGGACACTCAGCAACTCTGAAGGGAGTCCTTTTGCCCTCGGACCATCCTCACGACAGGCAGAAGGCAATTTCATGTCAATATTACAATGCCCTGCACTATCGCATGACCACAAAGAATCTTGCTTCAAATAATTACACCCATTGCAGACAGATCACATGTGCATACTCTCTGATTTATTCAGGTTTGCTAAGGAAGGTTCTGTTTGGGATTACAAAATGCACTGGTAGAAACAGCACTGATAATCCAGCTTTATCCTCTCACTGTTTGTAAGACTTTTGTTATTCTGAGATGTATCTACTGAAGGATTCGACCATCTCAGTAACAGCATGTATATAAATATCTCAAACAAACTTCCATTAATTTACCAAATTTGTTAAAAATAGAGGAAAGAACACACTGCCCTAAAAACATCTATAATCCTGAAGATGACATTTAACCATTTAGTGGCATGCACATCGCACATGCAGTATTTTTTCACTTTTAGTAGTCTTGTTTACCAACGGTATGTTATATCTGCATGTTCCGCATATGACCAACGGGTGCATTGAGTTTGAAAGTGGCCTGGGGCACCAGGGGACCCCAAATTGAAGTTGAGTTCAGCCCTGAAGCCTTTAGAGGTGCCCTTCAAGCGTCGAGTGAGGAAAATGAAATAAGTAGCTTAAAAATCTCATGCATACTTTTCTTTTGGAAATTTCTTTTCAAATAATTTCAAAACCTAAGTTTTTTCCCCCCCACATTCTTTTGACCGGAATTATTAAAAAAAAATTAAAAACTTGGTTTCATTCATACGTTTGAGGCCTACTTCATCGGTGCTCAACCCAAGTCTGGTCAGTGGTGTGCGAAAAGTCGCTTTGTTTTGTTTTGAAATGGCTTTTGACTAGGGATCAATATGGGAAAACGGTCCAATTTATCCAATGCACTTACGTACGTCAAAGAATGGAACTCTTACATGAGTGGTGCCAAGGTTATGGGGTCAGGTGATGCAGGTGTGGATTAATCTCTCTCCGACAAATTGTTTTGTTGTATGGGATTGAACCTATGGTGCAACTGGGAGGCTCAACAATATTTTCTGTACTTCCAAATAACAAGAAATTCTGGCTTTTATTGTGCATTTAACACAGCAAATTATCCCAATGTACTCCACAGGAGTGTGTTATTCAGAACTGCATTGTGATAGGCAGGGCTGGTGCCAGACTATTTTGCGCCCCAAGCAGGGCTGAGAATGGGGAGTGGGTGTGTTGTTGACCGGGCTGGGCAGGGGTTGTGTTGACCAGGCTGAGTAGGGGGGGGGGAGGGAGTGCCTGATGTGCCTTACCACTACCTCCCTCCGCCTTACTAGACTGACGCACGCGTCTATAGGGCGTTAGTCAGGACAATGCCATTCATGATGCAGAGGTGCCGGAGCTGTTGGAGACACTCTTTTAACAGTGCCCCTCTGAGGTCTGCGTCCTAGGTGACTGCCTAGTTGGCCTAATGGCCCTGGCGATAGGTGTCCAAAAGCTTCTTCAAGGAGGTAGGTTTAAGGAGCATAGTAGAAGTGGAGAAGATTAGGGATGGAATTTGTAAATGAGCCAGAGGCGTTCAAGAGATCTCAGAAGATTGTAAGGTTGGAGTAAATTACAGAGGGGGTGGGATCTGGGTGGCTTCGAAAATAATTCGGAAAGTCGGTCGGGAAATATGGAGGCGACCAGTGGAAATGGTAACGTGAGTTAGACAAAGGCAGCGGAGGTTTGAAAGTCCTCAAACTTGCAGAGGAGGCCCTTCAAGAATTTGGGTTCAAAATCAGATCAGGCTTGAAAGATGGAGTTTAGGAACTTCTCCCTGTGACATTAGGCCTGTGAATGCAAAATGCATTTCAATGCACCTGCAATCAATAACACTGGACAATGAAGGTTTGACTTCCTGAACACCTTTGGGCACATTTTATGGATTTGGGGGCTGCTGATCATGAAAAGCACCGTAAACATTTCCTATAATCTATCATTTTATTTTTGATGATTTCCTGTCATATTTTAAGTCTACTTCAAGCAAGCATCTCATGGAAAATTCATTTTCTGCATTCGCGCTCAGACTTCCTGCCTATTGATCTTGGTGCAGTCAGTGAGAAACACGGTGAAAGGTTTCACCAGGGTGTTAAAACCATGGAAAAGTGGTATCAGGGCCACTGGAATGCTGGCTGACTATTGACATGAGAGGCATCAGATGCTTAGTACAAACGAAAATCAGTGGCAAAACATATTTAGGTCAGTTGAGCTAACGCAATGGGTCAGCACTGTTAAACATGCTAAATTCAATGAATGTTCATTTAATGTTTTTCCAACTTCCTACATCATACAGCAAATCTGAAATGATCTTTGTGTTCAGCTTGAAGTTGTCCAGCATAATTCCCAGTTTTTTTTCAGGAAGGAAACCTTTTGCAAAATATTGTTCTCCAGTGGTCAAAATGATATAAAGGATTAATTTTAAGGGAATACTCCTGTTCTTTAGTCGATGCCCAGTAGGTTCAGCACCATCTAACTTTTCCTTTGAAGTGAGAATGTTATTTGGTGTAAAGGTGATACAAGTGCACAGTGATGCCAATACCTAAAGCCGGATTCAGATTTCCACCCTCAGGAAGGAAACAACATTTTACAAAGTGATTGGAATCAATGGACAAGAAAAATAAGATTTAATTTAAAGGTCGCATTGATAATTTGGCAGGGGGTGGGAGGTGCACCCCTGTGGGATGAGACCATGGAGAGATTTAAAATTAAGCATTGATATAAAAGTATAAGATTAGGAAGCTCATCATGGAACATGGATGGATAGGATTTGGGACCTGGACAGCAAGGGGTTTGGTTGATCTAGAATGAGTCACATGGGAGAGGTTGACCTGAATTAGTTGTAATTGGCAGGGTTTGACTTGACAATGTTTCAGAGTGGGTGCAGTAAACCACTGCTGTGTATAATGGTCTGGTCAGGCCCACCTGTGGCCCCACGGGCTCCTGTATAAAGGTGACTGTCCCACAGCCTCCTTGTCGGTACAGGGCAGTCAAACAGTATGGACGCGCCATTGTTCTTAAGTGAGTAAAAGCCTATTGGTTTCTCAGCAACAGTCCTTGGAGTAATTGATGGTGCAGCAAGGTGGGCCCTAGTGTACGTGCAGATATGTGGTTTAGGCTCAAGCATGGGACACCAAGGCTGAGAAGGATCAAACCATTGCCACGAGAAGATTTGGTAAGAGATCAAGTCTTGCAAAGCTACTTGCCAGAGAGGATATCTTGTAACATTAGTCAATTTTGTTTCACCTAATATCGACGTATAATTTTAGATTCTGTGCTTAATTCTAGATTGAAGACTCTATCCTCTATATCCACACACCACTGATCAGCACTCCTACTGAGAGAAAGTTGTAATGAGCCGATGAGGTGTGTGGCAGCAGATTGTTAGCAACGTAAAGATCTGGGTGGGAGAAGAAGAAATAGGACAGTGCCAGAAGCCATGCGACTATACACCATGCAGAATACAGATACCACTGTTGCAAGGTCACCTCCTGCACTTAAAGAGTCACTGACCTTGCAACATCCACCCAGAAACTTGCAAATACTGTTGGATAAATACCAGGGGGAAGGGACGAAAGGAGTTTACAGAATTGCATAGTCCGCTGGATGTGTGTCCAGGTTTTTGTTTTTGTGTGTGGGTGGGTTGTTAATTACAGAAGTAATACTTGTCCGTTAAGAAAGAAACATGCACTTGACAAGTGACTGAAAAGACTCTAGATCTCCAGCAGAGGTTACCACAATCTCCAACGCACTGAGACCCTCACCCAGGTCACCCGAGCGCCAGAGTTTTTTCTTCATTAGACTATTCTCCATTGGAGCAGGTCTGTGATACTGCCACCTTAGATTCCCTGCAGGAGTGGTTCACCGTTTTATCATGAGGTCCACAACTCAGTATGAATCCAGGCTGTCTACTGTAAAATCTAGATTTTTTTTTGTAAAACAGCTTTTTTGTTTGGCTATCAAAAATCGTTCTTTGTCTGCGAAAGGATATCAGAAAATGTAGACAGGGAGGTCACAAATGATGGAAATTTATGGTGAAGGCTTGGACCTTTGGTTGGTTGCACTGACACCATTCAGAGGAAGGGAGCGGGGACGACATTGGAGTGAGATTTGACCAGATCATCAAAATTTACATTCAGTGTCTGTCAGCCGTAGCAGGTTAACCTCAGGCTGGACACTAGAATTTGGATGCTTTCCTCCTTGCATTGGGGAGAAACCTCAGAAGAACTAGCGAGGGATCACCCGAGTCACTGATCTGAAATTTTAAACTCGGTGGCTCCCCTGAGCATTTCCCACACATTCGTGGCATTTCGGATTTCCAGTGTGGCTGTCATCACCTTTTCCCTGGCCCAGGGAGGGCTTTGGGCTGCAGTACAGTGGATTCAGGTGGCAATATCAATCCCTCACTCTTCTAAGACACCATATTTAAAACATTGACATAGAGGTTTGTGGTCAGATTAAATTAACTGCTGCTGGTTTCTAAGGGTGAGTTGTGTCTGGGTGGGATGTGTCACATCTGGAATTTGTTGATGTTGTTTCAAAATCGCAACCACATCGTATTCCCCTTCCCTAGATTCCTGGAAAAAGTTAAAAAGCCTTGCTTATTAGTCACAGGCACATTCCCTTCTGCATTCTGTTCCCCACCCACCCACCCCTGAAATTCATTCATGCCTTTGCTTTGATATGGACAGAAATTTGGTGACCGTTCACCCTAAGTAACAGCTGAAAAGAAACTGAAATAGAGAGAAAAACAATGGTTGGGGGGGGGGGGGGGATGGGAGAGAAGGGGAAGAGGTTGGGGGAACGCTAGTTGTCTTCAACTCTCTGAACTTGGCAGAAACTTCAAAACTAGGTTGCCCCTCTTCTGGGTCCCCTCTCTGTCCAAATTACATGAGACATGTTGGCACGATGCCAAAGTGCAGGCTGGCTGTCACAACCTTGCCAAATGGGTCAGATGTCATTCGTCTAAACATTCCAGTTTGTGAAAAGCCAAACTTTTTGTATTTATTTCTCTTGATGCAGCGGGTTTGTCAAGTTTAAACATTGTCAGAGAGTCACAAAACAAAATGGCCAGGTAAAGTCTCAGCAAATGTCTGTGGATGGTCTGGGGTTTTGGGGCACAAGCTGGGGTGGGGGTGAGCGATATGGTCAGCGTGGCAGTTAGTGCAACAGCGATGAGGAACTGGAATCCATCACTGCTGGCCAACTATTGTTGGGCACTGACACGAGAGGCCTCAGATGTTGGGTACAAATGAAAATCAGCGGCAAAACATTTTTCAGTCAGTTGAACTAACGCAATGTGTCAGCAGTGGATTAAACCTGCTAAATTCAATCATGTTTCTCCAACTTCCTACTTGATGCAGGAAATCTGAAATGATCTTTGTGTTCAGCTTGAAGTTGTCTATCATAATCCCCAATTTTTGTTTCAGGAAGCAAAGATTGTTGTCCAGTGTTATATAAGGGTGGAGGAAAATGGGGGAAATTCACTTTTAGATACATTACAATTTATTTACCTTAGAAACCAGAGGCTAATTTAGTCTGTTCTTGCAAGAAAGGATTAGGACAGAAAGCTATCCATGGCATTTGCTTCCCATCTGTTACGTCCAATGATTGATCACAATGAATCCCGAAATCATGTTGTTCTCCCCTTTCCTCCCTAATCTCTTCCCTTTGGACCTGAGGTGGTCCTGGCTGTAACTTCCTTCTCCGTTACTCTCCAGTGACCTCCCCACTGCAAGATTTACCCCTAGCGTGTCGGGATCCAACACTGTAAGATAATGCACACTACAATCTCACGACCCAGACAAATAATCTGGAGGAATCCACTCTGGTAGCTGGAGAATTTAAACTAAATAAATTATTCAGGGGAAAAAAAATGCATCAGTAATGGAGAGCATGGAATCCATGTTCTCCTTATCAGCTCTGTTCTAAATGTGAATCTAACTGCCCTCTGAAACAACTCATCTTGACAGTTCAGTAGCCTTTAGGACAGAGGTTCTCAATCTTGTTTTTTCCCACTCACATCCCACTTTAAGTCATCCCTAGGCTATTGGGTGCTCTGTGATTAGTAAGGGATTGCTTAAGGTGGGATGTGGGTGGGAAGAAAAAGTTTGAAAACCACTGTTTTAATTGCACCTCATGGGCTTGTTATGTGCACGGTTTCAGAACTCCAAAGGTAATGGGCCAAAGACAACTTTTCTCAAGCAAAATATTTCAGGAACAATTGGGTTGAGAGCTCACCCACACACCACCTTAAGCAATCCCTTACCAATCACAGAGCACCAATGGCATAGGGGTCACTTAAAGTGGGATGCGACTGGAAAGAAAAAAGGTTGAGAACCACTGATTTAGGATTTGTTGGGAGAGTTACTAATGTTCACATCCTGTGGCTCCATGCAGTCATTTTCCAGAAGTATCACAACTCCCTGGGATCTTGTAGCCAACTTAGAAAGTCCATTTCGTGACACCTTTCAGGATGTCCAAAGTGCTTCACCACCAATGAAGCAAGTATCAATATTGTTTCAATGTAAAAAAAATGGTAAATCTCTGCACAAGATCTCACAGAGTGCAGCGAGAAAATGGCCAGATAATTATTTCCAGTGATTTGAGTGTAAATTGTCCAGGCCACCTGTTGCCTCTTCAAACTGGTTTCCTTTTCTACCAGGGATTCTTGACTTGCATCTGAGAGAGTGCAGATTAGGCCTCTGTTCAACTCTTATCTGAAAGGCAGTCCCTGTACCATTGTGGCAACCAGCCCCCCCCCTCTCCTCCCTGGAGTCCACTGGAATTTTGGAATGGAATCCATGATTGGCTTTCCAATCAACCTAATTATCACATGATTTCAGCTTTCTTCTTAATGGAATCTTTCTCAGACTCTGAGTAGGATGGTTGGCCCCCAGAGAGAGAATGGAAAAGCAGGCACTGAGAGCAATGGGTACTTTTTAAAAAGCAATTAACTGGAATGTCCTATGTGGGATTTGAAAGATGCTACAGCTTGTTTCCTTTAGAGTGTAGAAATCTGTTAATTGGTGTGACAGTAAGTTTGATAATTATTAAATGTGTTTCCATAGAGAAAGATAATGGAGATCAAATGGTTGCATCCTGGATAATCAGACTACCAGAGTAAAAGGACTTCATATTGGTCTGACAGTTAGACCCACACAGTCCTGAAGGAGTGTTGATAGTCCAGTAGTGAAATTTCAATCAAATATTTGGCACGTGTATTTAATTTGAAATATCCTTTGCAGGTGATGCATTTTGGAAGGTCAAAACAGAAGGCTGAGTACAAGGATAATGGAGGAACAGAGGGACCTTGAGGTCCAAATCCATGCATTTCTCAAGGTTGTCATGCAGGTCGATAGGGTAGTTAAGAATGTCTCTGGGATGTTGGGTTTCATTAATAGGGGGATTGAGTTCAAGATTTGAGAGGTCATGTTGCAACTACCAATCTTTAGTGAGACCACACATTAGAGTATTGTGTCCAGTTCAGGTCACCTCATTACAGGAAGGATGTGGAAGCTATGGAGAGAGTGCAGAGGAGATTTACCAGGATGTGGCCTGGATTGGAAAATAAGTCTTATGAGGCAAGGTTAGCAGAACTGGGACTTTTCTCTTTGGAGCAAAGGGTGAGAGGAGTCTACATAATTCTGAGAGGCATAGATGGGGTGGACAGCCAGCGCCTTTTTCCCCCAGGACAGGAATTGCAAACACCAGAGGACATATGTACAAAGTGAAAGGAAGGAAGTTTAAGGGAGACACCAGGGGTAAGTCTTTTTACATAGGTGCCTAGAATGCATTGCCTGGGATGGTGGTGGAGGCTGAAACGTTATGGGCAGTTCGGAGACTCTTAGACAGACACGTTGATGAAGGGAAAATATGAAGGGTTTAGTAATTTTTTTTGGTAAGAATATATAGGTCGGCATGACATTGAGGCCCGAAGGGCCTGTACTGTGCTCTAATGTTCTATGTAGACAATTGAGATTATTCATTTGTGGAACATGGCTGTCACAAGCTAAATCTAAATGCAAGTTCATTTCCTCATTATCTAAAATTTCAAGCTGCTGCAGAGATGCACTTGTCACTGCTTTGACCTCTTCCATTCACTTTCTTCATTGCCTTCCTCCCCTTCTGTGGTAAATGTTAATGTAAAAGGCAGCCGCACATCTACATACCAGTTAGTGAAGTATCATTGGACATACACAGGGAAGAAAGCCTGGAATTACAATTCAGTCCTGAACCTTTTTTAAAAAAAAACCGTTTTGTACCATTTAGAACAATAGCTAACTTCTGGAAGAACAATTTTCTACGTTGACAAATGATTGGTTACCATGGATAACACAGTGATATTTGACATATAAGAGAGTGCGTCGAAAGATGCCCCCTCCCTCCCTTGACTCCTCTCTCCAGTATGTGAACAGTAGACTTTCACCTAGGATGCTGTGGGCGCCACAATGTGCTGGTGCCAGTCGACTCCGAGGTTGGCATTTAGAGTCTGTAAAAAGCTGGTAACCAACTGGCAGAAAACCCCAAACTGAACATCGAGAATTACAGATGGTGAAGGTGCAAGGTTTCTGCTGAATCCTGCCAACCTGGACGTCCACAAAAACAAGAACACTGGCTCTCCCAACACATCCAATCTTGCTCAAAGACAGAATATTCATCACAACACACATTTGCATTGATTTAACCATTTCACATGGCACTGTACACTGGGCTTGCAATAATCTCCAGCGAGTGTTACCCGCTGCTCTTCCATTCAACCAGGAGAGCTTTCGTGAGCTGGTTCAGTACTGAGATTGCAATAAACAATGGCCACATCTGTGACACCCAAGCCGAATAACTGAATGAGATTAATTAAGCTGCATAAAGCTATGAATGGCGTAAAAAGAACAGGACATACATTTCTGGTAATCAAGAAAGAACAATTGAGAAGTTAGGGACACGTTTGGAGGTCGAAAACTCAAGGTGGTGGAACCAGATCATTTTTAAAATAGCAGAGAATGACTCTTTTTCCACGTACATCTTCAATTCAATAGTAAATTTGTTGAGCAGAGAGATAAACAGACAGTAAGCACCGAAAATGCTCATGAATTTCACAGATGGATTGCATAAATGCTCTATTTCTTTTCAACCTCCGATTGTTTTGACAGAATTCATGGACACGGTCAGATGTTAGAAAGGCACAGGTAATGTATTCACCTAGCGAAATACGACAGGCTGCGGACGCTGCGATTGTAGTAAACACTGGAGGAGCTCAGGCAGTCTCTTTCGGATGTGTAGGAGACAAAAATATGTTGCCGACGATTCGGGCCTGGGCCCCTCGACAAGGCTTTTCTGATTTTCCCTTGACGAAGGGCTCAGGCCCGAAACATCGGCGGCATATCTTTGTCTCCTACAGATGCTGAAAAGACCGGCTGAGTCCCTCCAGCGTTTTGGTGAGTTTATGTATTAACCTAGCCATTAGCTCTCATTTATTTTTTTCCACTCAGCAAGCTTTAAACAATTGTAAGTCCTAAAAGTAACTGAAATTTAATACCACAGAATGTCCGCCTGTCTTAAGTGAACACCACACCCTGTTTCTTTCAGTCCTTGATCTCCATCAAGGGAACAATTTGGACTTTGATCTGGATTTTGTTTTACTGCACTGTTGGATTCATATTTTGCCAATGCTGAGGTCAGTAGTTTTATTTTGTAAAATGTCAGAATGATTATTTTTTGAATACCTCACCCCTTAAGACATCTGCCATGGAAATTCCTTCTCAAATGCACACGCCAAACATGTGCTGGACTTCCTACCAAAAAACCGCCAATAGAGATGAATTTCAAATGCATAGTATGAAGCACCTCTGTTACGGTTTCACCCGTTTCGTGCTTGACGGGGACAAAATTCTGCCTCCTGAATCATGCATGCCGGAAGTTTACACCGATAGGTGCTCATTAGGAAGCTTCAGCCTACAATTTGTACATTGTAGTTTATTAATGTCACATTAGCTGTTTTTTATTCAGAATGACAGGTGATTTTTTAGAATGTAAAAATAAGAAGAGAGTTGACCGTGGGGCTGTGGGGAGGATGAGACTGAGTTAGGGAAATTTTTAATTCATGAATAGACATCAGCAGTTTTCCGGAAGACGACAAAGCACAAAGTCGGCCCCGAGCCACGCAATTGGACAATAGGGCGGCTGGACAAAATCACCGTTGACGTGAAAGAATGGGCGGTGGAGAGGAGGAAGAGTCAAGGAGCCAGCGTCTCTGTTGCCAAAGGTGTGGTTGGCCAATAAACATGGAGGGCAATTGGCCGGAATGAAAGAAGGGTTGAGATCTCAGTCGTCATTCTTTGATCGGATTTTGAGTGCTATGTGCGTTTGCATTCGCTGGCATTTCCTCAACTGCCATATACTTTGGCGTACAAGACAACCCTTGAAGCACCCAAAAAAAAACCACTCTAAAAACAGGGGTCATCTTATAGGCCAGATACAAAAAAAATGTAACCTTAAAATTCTGGCCGCTCCTGGCTGCCGCTCTGAGCAGAAAATTGGCGGGTCATCTTATAACGCCCAATACACGATTAAACCGTGAAATTCAGGCTGAAAATGCAGACCCGTCTTACCTGAAGGTCGCCTTATACACCGAAGTACATGGTATATAAAATAAATGTTCCCCTTCTGGGAAACTGAGGATACCATTCAAAGATCAAACCTCTCCGGGCATTCAGCCATCCAAAGCAGCACTGGCCAAAAAACAGGGCAAATTTTCCTTCCCCATTTTGCAATGAAATAATACCCAAGAAACGAGGGGGGGAGGGGAGGGGAGAACATTCTGTGAAGAGTAGTTCTCAGAACTCTCCCAGGCTAAATTTCTGAAGAGTAAGTCCTCAAATAAAAAATAGTTTTAGTATTAACTGTCTGCTTTAGTCCTGCTTAACAAAGACATGCCGTAATTCAGTACAATATATGTTAAAACCTACACAGATTGTTGCAAGCCAGTTCACATTCTATACAGTAACATTCAGAAAATACTGGAGTAATGACACAAAAGATGCACTTTGAGACATGGCCATTTTAACCCATTTCTGACACAGTTATCTACCCTCCAAAGACATTTTATATTAGGATGACATCTACTTTTGTACAAGGACACAGTAATCGTGAAACAATATTATTTAAAACTAGCTGTGCACAAATTGCAATTTGTTGCTGTGGTTCTGTGGTGTGGTTCAGATTGTACTCCTGGGATAAAGTTTAAGGTGCCGGTTGCAATGGTTACATGTTTTGAACCAGTTTCCTGGTATTGATACAGGTCAGCATGGGTTTGAGTGCACACAATTTAAGGCCCATCATTTTTATTTCATTCACCTTGCCTTGGACAAGACACTGAAACAAGTGAAACCACTAACTTCACAAGATGGAAGAGAAAAGCATCACATATTATCAGGGCATCCTATTGAATAGGTTTGAAACTCATTATTTCACAGATGAGTTTCAGCAGGTTTTTAAAAAACTATTTGAGTCAGAAATTATTAAGATTATTTATTTACAATGTTACCGCAGGAGTAAAATTGAAGATAAAATATTGTAAATTATTGTAACATTGTGGAATTGTTTTTTTTTGTGATATAATTTTTCCTGGCGGGAAATAAAATTAATTTAAAAAAATTTAAAAATATATTTTAGACGTAAAAGGCCCTTTCGGCTCACAAGTCTGTGCTGTCCAATCACACCAAATTGACCTACAAACCCCCATTGGAGGGAGGGAGGAATCCCATGCAAACATGGCGATAGCGTACAAACAGTGCCGGATTAGAATTCCAGGCAGTGGCGTTGAAACAGCGCGGTGCTAACTGCGCCACCCAAAGTAAAGATTAATTTCTGCTTGTTTCGAAACTTGGCAAGGCTTTCATTTAGTTTGGTGGTTCTCAACCTTTTTTCTTCTCACTCACATTCCACTTTAAGAAATCCTTCTGCCATCGGTGCTCTGGGATTGCTTAAGGTGGTATGTGGATGGAAAGAAAAAGTTTGAAAAACCATTTTAATCATAGCTACTTGACTCGTTATGTGCACGGTTTCAGAACTCCAAAGGAAATGGGCCAATGACCATTTTTCTCAAGCAAAATATTTCAGTAACAATTGGGTCTAGTGCAGTGGTTCGCAACCTTCCCTTCCCACTCACATCCCAACTTAAACAATCCTTGACTAATCGCAGAGCACTGATGGCATAGGGATTACTTAAGGTTGGATGAGAGTGGAAAGAAAAAGGTTGCGAACCACTGCACTGTATATAAGATTTTGGACTGAAATACATTTCCTTTTATACCTTTTTTTTGATCGTGTCCAAAAGCTTTGAAAAAAAAGTTAAGCTTAATTTTTTTTCCCTTGCTGATCATATCAGATGGTCCCTTAGCACTCAGCCTCACCTACAATGGAAAATTGAGTCAGAGAATGATTTAAAGACTTGCTTCTCTACAGCACCTTCCATATTCCTGCCAGAATGTCCAAAAATACTTCATAGCCAAATGAAACAGTTTCTGAGGTATTGCCACTGTTGTGATTGAGGAAACACAGCAATAAATTTGTACACAACTCCCACTAATCCCAGAATGAACTGCAATTCAAAAATGTTGACAAACAGGAGGAACTTAGGATAGCAGGTGAGAACTCAGACATAATTTCAAGGAATCTTTTACACCTGAGAAAAGCAGAAAGGGGTCTTGGTTTACATCTTATCCAGAGGGCAGCACCTCAGCAGTGTACCACTCTTTCAGTACTGTACTTAAGTGCTGGCCGAGATTTATGTACCCCAGTTCCTGGAGTGCAGCTTGTACACACAGCCTCGCAACCATTGGAATTAAAGGGAGTGTCACAGACCGAGCCACATTTTGCTTCGGTGGGGAAGAAGAGCTGATCTGTCAACCAGCCTCGCTTGCGTGTTTAGCCCCGCACCATAGCATAAGCACCCAGTCTTCCAGTTGAGTGCACAGAGGCATATAAAGGACATAATTGTACATTTGACAAGATGTGCAAACAAGAACCAGCGTTTGAGTGGATCAGAAAGACATTGAAATTAAATTGAACCTGGAGCATTCAAAACTTTACGAGATCACCTCCATTAAAATTCAAAATGTGTCTTTTGTAATTCTCTTTTTCACCTGCCCTCTTTCACATTTTGGGTACGTTTTGTAGTGCCTTCTTAGATGCTCTATATTAATAAATATTCTTCATACATAAATATATGTATATACATATATATTCATATATTTTCCAGAAATTTATAATCTATTATTTTTTGTTGGAATTGCACTAATGCTAAACTCAAATCACTGACATTATTCTACGAGGGTCATCAGCTTATTTACAGTGAACTCAATGCAAACATTTTCACACAAAAATCCCACATCTTCATTATTAAAGATCCTGTTGCCTTTGCAGGACTCTAGATGTTAGTTTTCCCTGTTTTAGCTGTCGTTTGGGACTGATGCTTCCCCCTCTACCCCCCGGCCCTACTACACCTCCTTCATTAGCTTGGATGGCAGGCACTGATAGAGTGCACAGAAGAAACACGTTTAAAAAAAATCCCTGTTCATGCAGACTCGGTGTGCTTGTCTGCATTCCTGCTGCACCTACAGGTAGTGCTACTGGGTATTTTAAGGCTGGCACTTTATGCAGTTGCTCATCTAAGGGCAGGATTTTAATCGGTGATGGGGGCACAAACCACACTCCCCTAATCTCACTTCATCAACTCTGTAGTGTTTGCGTCGACGACCTATCTTCCCAAGGAACAACATTCAGGAGTGGATGCTCTCAAGGGCAGGGCAAAGATACGGGGCGTTTTAAAATTTTAGACATACAGCACGGCCGCAGGCCATTTTGGCCCACAAGCCGCCCCATTAACCTACAACACCCCCCCTCCAACCCAGTACATTTCGAACGGTGGGAAGAAACTGGAGCCCCCCTGGGGAAAACCCACGCAGACATGGGAGAATGTACGAACAGCGCAGGATTTGAACCCCAGTCCTGATCGCTGTAGCTGTAAAGGTGTTGCGCTAACCGCTACACCAAGCACATAGGAAAAGTCTACCTGATCAGAAGGGACATAGAGGTGCCCAATCTAATTCCCACTTGTTTGTTTGCCTTAAGATTCCTTCTGTGGGATCCCAGAGGTTTGGATAGATCACCCATTCTGATCTCTTGGCAAGTGGGTAAGAGCTACGAGCCTGGATGCGTCAGCCACTTCTTGAAGGGATAAACGCTCGGCACAATTGTGGTTACCTATTCAGCAATGGAAGAGCCAACTCTGCAAATGCCCTTTGATGTCCTTTTTTCCTACTGATTGCATCTTGTGTCTAACAGAATAGTTAACCAATCTAGCACGCTGGGTGAAAGAATATTTCTTAAGAAGTTAATTGACTCCATGTGGATATTCAGGCTGACAATATATCAGCAAAGCACAAACATCTCCAAGGCGCTGTGATTATAGTAAAGAAAGACAGAAATGCTGGAGGAACTCGGTCTTGCAGTGACCGTAGGAGGTAAAGATATATTACCGACGTTTCGGACCTGAGTCCTTCTTAAGAACAACCATTTTTCTTGGGCTGTGGCCCCCTTAGGACTCTATTCAAAAGTTTATTGGCCCCCCTTCCCTGTGAAGTGGCCGTTTAGTTGGTTTCCGTACTTCTCTCCAGCCCTCAATATACCTTGGGTCCCTTTTATAAAGGATTTCAGTCTGTGTACACTCCTACCTCCCTGAAATGTGCTGTGGCCCATGCCTCTCCCCATTGAGAATGGCTGCTCTGTAGAAATAGGCCAACTTTAAACACTTGTGCTCCTCCAGAACTTCAAATACACAACCCAAGTTTCCTTCTAAGTCACACACCGGTCAACTTTTCATCGTTGATCTAAGTCCAAGAACTCCCTTCTCAACAGCACGTGGAAGCAACTCACCCAATAAGGAACTGAGGTCATTCAAGTTTGCCCATCATCGCATTCCAAGTCGAATTAGAAATTAGCGACCTTTCCCTTTCTCCTCTGTTCGCCATCTGAAACGTTGCTATTAGCTGTCCACCTCCTTGCCATTCATAGAGCCATCCTCTCTACCCCTGTTTGCTGGTGTGCCCTCCCCACCTAGCACCTCCTGCCCGTGGGTCTGTGCTCCTCTCCCTGTCCCTCTCCCAGCCCCCAACCATTTTGTTTGGGTGCCTGCCTCCATTTTGCACAAGCCCGAAACGTTGGTGACGTACCTTTATCCATGCTGTGTAAAGCACACGGTTTTGACCTGCTCAATTTCTCCAGCCTTGCACTTATATCTACTACTCTACCCTTTTAGCAGGCCCTTAGTTGTGGAAACTCTCCTGTTTTCTCCCACAACGTGGCAAAGACTGACCTGCTGAGGTAACTCAGTGGAAAGGAGCGCCGTTAAACCAAAAGTGGACTGAAGTCTCCATTGCAATGAGGGGAAAGTGGGCACTGACCAGATCAACTGGTTCCGAGGCACTGGAGCACATTGGGAATGTGAATATCTGGGATTTATTTTTTTGGACCTATGCACTTGTCAGATATTTTTGTACCATTAACACAAACACTCATTAAAGAACCTGCTGGAGAACTCTGGATGTTGGTTTCAAATGACTAAGCTTTAAGAGAATCCAATCCCTTTAACTTTCATCGTCACCCATAGAAATAAACAATGATTAATGGTTAATGCACAGAGGAAATCACCCAGAATATACATAATTCTGAATTATAAAGAAGAGATGAAAGGAAAGAAAGCAAATTTGGAAAACTAACAAACTGATTAAACTACAAAGGCACTCAGAGCATCACACAGTTAGAAAATACACTCCCCATTTTGCACTGGGATTGTGTTATTTCTTTTTGGCCAGAGTGATTTCCCCCTTTCCCCTGAACACCTCCTCAATGGACAGGGTCCTCGAAAAAGTAGAATTACAAATCAAATGGAAATGATCTCACTCGTGTTTATGGGGAGCGAGCTGCTAATCTGGCAGCCTCCTCTCCCCTCCCTCCCCCCACCCCCGACCACTAACTGCTGCCCGCCTTACGCCCCCCTCCCCCAACCCCGCCCCAAATTACGCACAGTAATTAAACCAAAGTGCTCTTGGTCACGGCATGCTCTTGATGGAGAGGAATCCATGCTGTTGATGGGCCATTCCGACAGGGCAAACAACTTCCAGGCTCTCCAAAGGGTGCTCGGTGCTGACTGTTGCTTAGCGACTGCGCCTCTGAGGCCTCCGCACGTGGCCTGGCGCGTGGTGACTCATGCTCCCAACCCCCATTCCCACCCCTCCCCCAGCCAAACAACACCAATAACATATTAGCAGGTTAATGGATGATAAAACTCATCAATAAAACCCCAACAGTTTCCCAGCAGTTCTTCCTGCATCATGGTTTTCCCATTTTCCTTTCTCCTGCTCAATTATGCCAAGCACATGACCAGGCCTCCATTTTGGCCTGTTGGCGTGCCCATGCTTCCTTCTCATTTCCTTTTTCCTGCTCAATTATGCCAAGCATGTGACCAGGCTGCCATTTTGGTCTCTTGGCATGCCCATGCTCCAAATGCCATATTCCCGGTCAAAATCGGTGTAATTTCTTGCCCTTTCATTGATAAGATATACATATATATATATATATATATATATATATATTTATATTTCTTTTGTGTGTGTGTGTGTATTTGGAAGGCAAGAGCTTCTCGAGAGGGCCATTCCTCTGGTTCACATGGCAACATAAGAAGTATGGCGGTGGCGGGGCAAAGGAGAGGCCGGGTGGCAGTGGGCTAGCACCAGTCATCCTCGTCAGTCTCACTGTATGGTTCATGCATCCCTTTCCTTCCACCGGGCCCTCTCGTTTTGGTTGGCCCGAGGTTGTGGTAGTACCCATTGGGTACCCGACGCCCGTGCCTCGGAAGAGACACAGAGGAGGACGGTGCCCGACAAGTCCTCGGCGACCTCCCGGAACTCGTCGCCATGGCTACCTCGAAGGTCAGCGTCTCTTCACTCGGCTCATAGTCGGCGTGGCGGTAATAGTCCTCGTCGTGGCACCCCAGGTAAGGCTCGGAGACATGGGAGCTGGGGGTGGACCACTGTCCACTGCTCTGGCGATGCAGTCGGGGAGAGCCGTTCCGTGGGACGGGGCCTCTCTCCGCGCCAGGCGACCGGCTCCTGCTGCTGCTAGGCCTCTCGCCCCTCTGGTGCTCCGGGGGCGGGGACGAGTACCGGCGCGGCACCGGGGTCGGTGTCCTGCCCTGCTGCTGCGATGTGTTCATGGCCTTGCGGACCACGGGGGAGTAGGTGACATGCGGCCTGGGCGTGGAGGGAGTCTGGGGGAGTTGCCTGCGTCCCCTCCTCGGTGTGCTGGTACCAGAAGTGGAAGGAACTGGACTCCCACTCACAGAACTACTGCCCTAGATGAAAATCGAAACAAAGCAAATCAAAAATAAAAAATCAGGAGCAAAAAACACAGACAGGAAAAAACCATCGGAGAAAGTAAAGAGGTAACAAAAAGAAAAAGAAAAGGGAAGCGATGACCACAGAATAAAATAATCAAAAGAAAGTAAAAAGAGAAATTGGTGTCTGTAAGTCAATGGGTTGAGAAAGAGCAGGCTTTTTGATAACATGGGTTTAAACGTGTGTACACATTAAACAGTTTGGAGTCTACGTTCAAAATTGAACGGGAAATGCTAGCACAGCTGGAAGTCCGAAGGATCTACGCTAAAATGTGATGAGTCTCCAGAGGCCCCATTCACTGAAAAGTGCCCGGTCGTGCACTTTGGGCGGAAGAAATAGACGGACAGACTATTACTTAGATGGGGGATAAAATTCAAAATTCCAAGGTGCAAAGGAGTCGTGCAGGATACCCGAAAGGTTAACCTCCAGGTTGAGTAGGTGGTGAAGAGGGCATTCATTTCCAGAGGGATAGCATACAAAAAGCAGGGATTATAATGTTGAGACTCTGCAGGGCACTGGTGTGACCTCACTTGGAGTTCTATGTACAGTTATTTGAGAAAAGACGTGCTGGCGTGGGAGAGGGTTCAGAGAAGACTTACTAGACTGATACCAGGAATGAAAGGGTTAGGGTATGATGAACAATTGCCGGCTCTTTGACTGCACTCTTTGGAGGACAGAAAGATGTGGGGGGACCTCATCGAGGCATTTCGAATGCCAAAAGGCCTGGATCGAGTAGATGTGGTAAGGATGTTTCCCCATGGTGGGGGAGTCTAGGACAAGAGGGAACAACTTCAGGATAAAAAGGGTGTCAATTTTAAACAGAGATGCGGGGAAACTTCTTTAGTAAGAGGGTCATGAGTTTGTGGAACTTGTTGCCGCGGGTGGCTGTGGAAGCGAGGTCGGAAGGGTGTATTGACAGAGTTACGGGGAGTGAGGATGGATCAGCTCAGGATTAGAATGGCGGAGCAGACTCGATGAGCCGACGGGCCGACTTGTGATCTGGTGAAAATCTGAGTTAATGTTCATTGGGGTTTAGCTCTGTCTGGGAAAATACAGAGTGGGAAATTCGCTAGCTAACATATGCTAGGCTGGCCCATAACTTGTCTCCTTCCTCCTGAAAATTGAGTTCAGTGGCAAAGAACGAATTTGCACACCCAAAGTTCTTCCTCCCCCCTCCCTCCCTCCCCTCCTTGGAATTGCACAAGTAAATACACATACCAGAGGGTGCCTATTTGCCTTAACCCTCATTTCTCTGAAAAGTTAACTGAAAGCTTCTCAGGAGCTGACGGAACTGTTGTAAAAAGAAAAAAAATGACGTGCAAATCAGCAATACCTCTCTTGTTAATGTTGGGACATGCCGAAGTCCACCAATTAAGACCCCTTTTTGAATTTACTGTTGAAATGCAACCAGCCTCTGACATACAAATGTAAACAACAACTTTACTATTGTGATAGGTTCATTCTGGTATCTAATGGCAGGAGGAACAAATGAACCTCCCAATGGTAAAATGATATTACCAACTGATCTTTGAAATGCACGTCTGTGCTGGGACTTGCTTGCTCTACGATGGTTGATTCCAGAGGTGAAGGGGTTTAGCCTATGAGTCGTCTGGGACCGTAGTTCCTGGAATGTATAACTTGGAGTGTAGAAGGATGAGTGGTGATTTGATAGAGGTCTACAAGATTATGAGAACCATAGATAGGGTGGACAGCCAATCCCTGTTTTCTAAGGGAGGATCAGTAAACACCAGAGGACATCTGTACAAAGCAAAGGGAGGGAAGTTCTTAGAAGATGAAAGAGCTCGTAATGGGGACTGAGTGGGAAGGGTTATGACTTTCACGTTTCTGAGAACGTATCTTTCTTGGACTGTTAATGCCACCACTATAGCCAAGAAGCCACATCAACATCTCCATTTCCTGAGAATCCTTCGTGAAAATTAATCTACAGGAGAAGTTATTGATGTCCCTCTGTCGCTGCTCTATTGAGTCTGCTGACTTACTGCATTCCTGTGTGGTACAGCAGCAGATAAAAGAGGGATCTTCAGAGGGGATATCAATATGGCCCAAAAGATCATGGGGTTTTCCCTGTCCCCTTTGGAAGATATATTTCGATCTTGCTGCATCGGGAAGGCAGCCGATATCCTTAAGGATTCTACTCAGCCCGGGGCTATCATTTGCCCTCGGGTAGATGATACAGGTCCATTAAATCATGGACAAACAGACTCAAGTAAAGATTCTATCCCAGAGACTTTTGAGAATTAAACTCCGCCAATTAGTGTGTTTGTATTTTGTATTCTTTTAATGTTGCTTCTTTCTTGTTTTTACTGTTTTACTTGCTCGTATGTTTTACGGTGAGTACCGCGGTTGCGTTTTTAAATTTCTTTGTGTTTCCTTACACAATGACAATGAAGTACTTCAGGGGAGACATCAGGGGTGTTTTTTTTTACACAGAGGGTTGTGGGTGCCTGGAATGCCTTGCCGGGGATGGTGGTGGAGGATGAGACACTGGGGGCATTTAAGAGACTCTTAGACAGACACATGGATGAAAGAAAAACAGAGGGTTACAGGGTAGGGAGGGTTTGGTACTTTTTTGAAGGAAGGGATATATGGGTTGGCACAATATTGAGGGCCGAAGGGCCTGTATTGCTCTATGTTCTAATGAGAGGGGTTCTTATGGAAACATAGAAAATTATGAAAGGCATAGATAGGATTGAGTTAGGTACGTTGTTTTCATTGGTGGGGGAAGACCAGAACTAGGGGACATGGCCTCAAGATTTAGGACAGAGATGAGGGGGAACTGCTTTTCCCAGACGACGGTGAATCTGTGGAGTTCACTGCCCACTGAAGCAGTGACAACTACCTCAGTCAGGGTTGGATAGATTTTTACGTAATAAGGGCTATGGGGAAAAGGCAGGTAGATGGAGATCAACCCTGATCTCATTGAATGGCGGAACAGGCTTGACGGGCCGGATGGTCGACTCCTGGTCTGATTTCTTATGATCTTATGTATGAGATGTCTAGCTGGACTGCCGGTAAAATGAATTTGGTATGAACTTGAAGTGTGTTTTGTATAAATATTGAGGGTTAAATATTTCTTCGAAACAGTGGATGTGGCAAAAAGATGCTCAGCTGAGATTTTTCAGCCAGCTTGCTGAACTGGATTTAAACATTTTAAATAATGTCCACCGAGTTATCAAAGCCTCCACATTTTCTTGTTTCAGTAAGGGAAGAGTCTGAAATACAGACCATTTTCTGGGAACAGGATGGGTGGCCATGAAGATTAGAAAATAATGTCACAAATTGAGCCGCTTGGCGCATTTTTTACTCTTAAATTTGTTGGTGTTTTAACAACTACATGCTGCACAGTGCATGAATTCTGATGGAGGTTATCCCATTACCCAATGTTTCTGGCTCAAAACCACCTGGTTAAATCAATAAACCTCCATTTTAAGTTAAGAAATTCCAAGGACCTCTCTCTCTTTCTGTGATCTGCACAATTATGAGCCAGATAGCCATTAATTTGATAACATCACAATTAGTTACATAATTTCTAGCTAATAATGGCTTTTCCCAGACATCAACTTTGCAAAACCATTTTCTCATCAAACCTACAGTGGTGTCTTATTGCCTTTACAAAATATTCTTTTCCTGCGATCTTTTATTTTCCTGGTTGGGTGTCTGAATTGTGAATGAAATTGGATGTTCAGTCTTATTAACATGGACCAGCAGCCAAAGAGACAACTTTTGAGTTCAGCATGCGGTTCCCGAATCAGATTCAGAATTTATTGTTGTGTGAAAAAGGACATTCAATTCGGTGTTTTGCGGCAAGATCTTGTGAGATTATCAGGGCTGGCTTTAAACCCAATTGGACTAATAACTCCCAAATGGGCCCCGCGCCAAGGTAATATCTACTCCCGTCTTGTCAAAAACAGGACATTGCAGCATAGTCCTAACACCATGTTGCTGGTTTTATGGAGAGCAGCAACAATTTTAATTTTCTTCTGAATTCTTAAAAAGTTAGTACTGTTTATATTTTGAATTTTTAAAAACTGTACAGTAGAAGTCCAAAATAACAAGATAATGAACTTATAAAAACTCAGTCAAAATTTAGATTTAGCACCACTGATGCTGAAGCTTTGAACACGTGTGCATTAGCAGCGCTTAATTAAATATTAACCAACATCGTGGAGCCATTTTTAGCTGCGATTCCACGCTGTGAACAAGCTATGCACAGACTTTAAATATTTTGGTGTATTTTTCGATTGCTTTCCATTCTATCATAGAGATATAAGTCTATAATAAACTATAAGATTCTACAGACCTTGGCTGTGAACCTGGGGCCCTGCAAAAAAATGATTCCAATTGGGGCCCGCAGGTCCTAAGGCCGGCCCTGGACATTACCAATAAAAAAATAACTAAACTAATAGTGCGCGAAGAGTAAGGCAGTGTTTGTGGTTCATCGATCATTCAGGAATCTGATGGCAGCAGGGAAGAAGCTGTCCTTGTTCCGCTGAGGGCTCGTCTTTAGGGTCCTGTATTTTTTCCCCAATGGCAGCAGAGTGAAGAGGGCATGGCCTGGTGGGGGGTCCTTGAGGATAGAGGCTGCTTTTTTAAGACATCGCCTCATGCCGGGGTCCTCAATGAAGTGAGGTCTGGTGCTTGCGATGTCGCAGGCTGAGTTAACAACCCTCTGGAGTTTATTCTTGTCCTGAGAGTTGGCGCCTCTGTACCAAGCAGTGATGCCAGAATGCTCTTCACGGTAGAAGTTTGCGAGAGTCTTTGGTGATATACCGAATCTCCTCAGACACCTCACAAAGTCCAGCCGCTGGCGAGCCTTCTTTGTGATTGCATCAATGTGGAGGCTCCAGGACAGATCTTCGGATGCCCAGGAATTTGAAGTTCTTGACCCACTTCACTACTGGACCCACGATGAGGACTGGGTTGTGTTCCCTTGACTTCCTCCTGGTTCACCTCTGACCCCAAATTTGGTAGTCAATATTTCTACTGCTGCGATTAATTGGATATATAGTAAAACCCCTGTAACCCAGAATTCAAGCAACTGGCAAAACAAATTGTAGAAAATGGGTGAAAAATACAGAAGTTTAAAATGGGCCCGCCTTGTAGATTCACACAACGTGCGGCAGTCTCAAGCAACCAGGAAACGAATTTATCCAGCATCTACCAATTCCCGTAAGGGAATAATAGGGATGTTACTGTAATAAAGATTGACATTCAGCCCTAATTTTTCCCCTCTCTAAATCTGTGAACTGGAGCTAGTGGCTGGTTTGTAAATGCAATCTGGCTGCAAATGGCCGATTAAAAAATGGCAGCTATCAGAATATCTGGGAATATAGAAACATAATTCCCTGAAAGTGGCGACACAAGAAGATAGGGTTGTAAAGAGAGCCTTTGGCCTATTGCCTTCATAAATCAAAGTATTGAGTAACAGAGATGGGATGTTAAGGAACAATTGTGTAAGACATTGGTGAGGCCCAATTTGGAATACAGGTACTCCTCAACTTACAACCATGCTCCGTTCTGACCGATCAGCCATATCTCAAAATGGACGCAAGTCAGAAAGTCACTGTATCCATGTTATGTTCGTCAAATACAACATGGTGGCCACCAAGGCCAGGTCTCGAAGAGAAGTTGGACACCCCTGCCATAGGTGCTTTATTTCCATAGATAGGCCCCTACTTTCACCCTAAAAGCGTAATTTTTATATTTACAAATATTTTTTTAATTTTTTTTTCAGTTGTATGTACGGATGGCCGTAAGTCACATAGGTTGCAATCAGGGACTACCTGTATTGTGTGCAGTTTTGGTCACCTAACTACAGGAAAGATAGAAAAAGTGCAGAGAAGATTTACTGGGATATCGTGGGACTTCAGGAACTGAGTTACAGGAAAAGTTTAAACAGGTTAGGATCTAATTCCCTGGACCGTCGAAGAATGAGGGGAGATTTGATAGAGCTGCCCAAAATTATGAGGAGTACAGACAGAGTAAATGTAGATAGGATTTTTCCACTGAGGGTAGGTGAGATACAAACCAGAGGTTAAGGGTGAAAAGTTTAGGAGGAACTTTTTCACACAGAGAGCGGTGGGAGTGCGGAATGAGCTGAAGAGGTGAATGCGGGCTCAACTTTTAACACTTAAGAAAGATTTGTAAGGTTATATGGATAGGAGGGGTATGGACAGGGAGGAGGTCAGTGGAACGAGGCAGATTAATAGTTCAGCACAGACTAGAAGGGCTGAAGGGCCTGTTTTCTGTCCTATTGCAGTTTTAGCACTTTGTGTTTCAGCTTCCTGCCCTCTGTCTCTTCATAAAATGCTGGCAATCCACTCAAAAATTTGCTTAGATTGTGACCATTGCTAAATACAAACTCCACAAACCATTGGGTAGCAATTTATTTTCCTGAATAGAAATGTAACATTGAAGTAGAATGGAACTTGGAACATAGAACAGTACTGAAAATGAGGAGACCACCCTCCCGCCATCAATTCTGAAGATGACCCACGGGGCGGTGGCCACGGTGGCAGGGCTGGTGGCGACTCGAGGCGGGGATCCCACGCAGGCCGCGGAGGCTGGCTCAAGAACTGGTTGAAGGGGTAAGCAGGGTGTGGGAGCTGAGAGGTGAAAGGGGACTGAAGGGTTCCTAATGGTGCCGGGGGTTCGGATCTGGAGCTCGGGCTGCTGATGGTTTGGACTGAAGGGGCTGCGGGAGGTGGACACTCGGGGACTTTGTTTTGCTTCTCCTTCTCTGACTGCAAGAGGCGCTTAAGGCAATTTCTGCCGATGGCGAATCTGTCTGCCTTACAGATGAAAACAAATTTTGAATAATATTGTACTGTTTTTATCACAATAAATTGAATCTTGAATTGACAGCACAGGGACAGACCCTCCGGCTGACGATATTGGCACTGAAAGTGATAGTAAAATAAACTGCAGATAGTCTATATCCCTCCAATCTCTGTCGATTCATGTGTCTGTCCACATGCCTCTTAAATGTTACTCACAGCAGACAGTCCCCAGCCATTTGTTACACATCACATGATCGTGTCTGGATCTCTTTCAGGTCAGGAAGAGTTGTAAGCTCAGCCATCACTGGCACGAGCCTTCACTCCATTAAGGATATCTACAAGAGACGGTTTCTCAAGAAAGTAGCCACCATCATCAAGGACCCCCACCACTCAGACCACGCCTTCTTCACTCTGCTGCCATTGGAAAGGAGATACAGGAGCCTGAAGATGAGCGCCCAGCGGTACAAGGACAGCTTCTTCCCCTCCACCGTCAGACAATGGACCACAGATGCCACCTCACTCACCTTTTCACTCATTTATTTATTTTTAAAAATGCAATTAACCGCAATTTTTGCTGCCGCAAAACAACAAATTTCATACACACGTTCGTGACAATAAATTCGGATCCCTTTGTGTAAAGTTTTAAGGATGGGTTTCTCTATCTGTTGGGTGCAGGATGAAAATTAGTATCTACTGCAGGGGTTAGTGATTGGATTGGCTGGGATTATGGTTGTAATTTAGAGAAAACTGATATTAATTAGGTACAGTAGAGGAGTTCTAGATACAAGGGATTAATTTTAATTTCGACATGCAGCACGGCAACCGGCCTTTTCGGCCCATGAGCCCTGTGCTGCCCAAACATACCAATTTCAGTCATTTATTTCCATCCACAAAAGATTTCCACTGCACTATTTGAGTCGTCCTTTCTTCCGCAGCACAAGTTAGACACATGTTGTCTGCCCTTCTGTCTACCGCTAAAATCTGTGAAGTCTGCAGACCCACCTGTCTATGGGGGACACACTCGCGGCCTGCACTAGGAGATCGGGACCACCGCCTGTCCCTCGATCGAGGTCTGCTGTACTCGTGCCGCTCTTGGGAGTAACGCTCCTTGTCGGACGATGTGTGGTGGTGGTGGTGGTGATGGTGGTGGTGTTTCCTGTCCTTGGGCCTTCCTCGCTCCCGATCCTTCTCTTTTGGAGGCAGGTCACCCGACTGTGTGGTGGTACTGAGGTCTGTTCCGAGCCCTATGTCAATAAAAGCTGATCATTTAGGCAAAGAAAAAGAAATGTTTAGAAAGAAAGACTTTCATTTATAGAAAATATTTGTTTCAGTTATTAAATACAGTAAAACCCCTGGTATCTGGATAAGTGAATTTTCCGGTTGCTTGAGACTTAATCTTACCATGCCTAACTAATACATTTGCATTATGAATAAACAGTTTAAAAGACAAAAATACTACACTGTACTTACACTGAACAAACTTCACTTGCATGAATATATAAATCTTAAAGCATTTTACTTTATTTTCAGCCACATGCTTTAAAAACATTTAACCATCACTACATCTGCAGATTCCTCCCCCTCCGCAGGGCCGCCTGAAAGACGAATACTGGACAACGAAGATTTTGCTTCCTGAACATGATTGGGTGAATGTTATAGATTTTCAGCTGTTGATCACAAAAATCACCATAACATTTTTCTTTCATGAATCTTTTTTTTGAAGATATAACCCATTTTTGTGATTTCCTGTCATATTTTAAGTCAACTTCAAGCAACATAAAGAGCAATGAGTCGTTGAAAATTCATTTTCTGCATTCGCACTTGGATGTCTTCCTGCTGATCTTGGTGCCGCCAGTGACAAACCTGCGGAAAAGTTTCACCAGGACACTGCGACCAATGAAAAGTGGTATCAGGGAACTGGAATTCATCAATGCTGGTCGATTATTGTTGGAAACTGATATGAGGGGTATCAGATGCTGAGTACAAATGAAAATCAGGGGCAAAACATTTTTAGGTCAGTGGAACTAACGCAATGTGTCAGTATCATGATGTGGTTAAACTTGTTAAATTCAATGAAAGTTAACGGTTCTCCAACTTCCTCCGTGACACAGAAAATCTGAAATTATGTTTTTGATCAGCTTGAAGTTGCCTATCATAATCCCCCATTTTATTTTCAGGAAGCAAACCTTTTTAAAAAATTTGTTATCCAGTGTAATTACTGCTCACCCCCATCCTCCTCTCCCTCCCCCACCACCGGCTTCTGCCACCCCCAAGTTTACAGATAAAACCTCTGACCAAGGTGAGTCTGATTAAGGAGGGATAAGGAGATACTTTAAGAGAGCCATCCTAAGCGGGATCAACCAGCTGTTCTTCCTGCTCGTCAGCCCCAGCAATTGGGACCGGGGTTCAAATTCCACACTGTCTGCAAGGAGTTTGTACGTTCTCCTTGTCTCTGTGTGGGTTTTCCCCGGGGGCTCTGGTTTCCTCCCACAGTTCGAAACATACTGGGGGGGTGGGGGGTTGGGTTAATTGGGTGTAAATTGGGCGGCACGGACTTGTGGGCTGAAATGAACTGTTACCGTGCTGTCAGAATTTTAAAAAAGTTAATTCAAACAATTGCTACAAGCAAAGCCCGACCAAGGCCCTCCGCTGGCTGAATATTTGCCCCCATCTTCACCAAAGGTTTATGTGTTACTTCGGAGAACTTTTACTTTTATAATTTTAAATGTGTGAATTTTTTTAGCTTATTTATTTTAATTTTGTTGTGAATGAGGAAACAGGTTTGGTAAGTCTCAAAGTAAGGACTCTGAGGTAGGGAAGGATTTTATTGACAGAAGGCAAGTGTTGCAGAGCATACACACACAACACACAATGAACTGGTACATACAGTGATCAGGGAAAAATGACTACGATGCCCCACCACCCCTCGACTCAGTGCAGGCATGGCTCTATGCTACAAGGGACACTAATTAAATGGTCCCAACCCTTTTAAGAGTGCATATTTTACCAACAGTTTCTTCAGCACCCTTCCACATTTCTAGGCCTGGAGTGAAGCAGGGTGGCAAAGAGGTAGAACAAAGAGCACATGGCACCTTTCTAGGCCACATCATTTACTGGGGGCCAATAGCTCAGTGGCAGGAGGGTTAATCTAATTAGCCAAGTACAGCCAGGCTGGAGAGTGCAGTCCAGGTAATTTACATGTGTCCGACAGCAAGGTGTGCACTAATGGGTGGGGCGGAACCCAACTTGATTGGCAGTTGGTGTGTCCTCCGACTTGGTGGTGGGGGGGGCAGTGCTGTCACATGACAGCCACAACCCTTCCCAATACAAATTCTAAAAATTATTTTCCTTGATTTTATTGCCGGTTGCTTGAGGCTTAAATTCCAGATACCGGGGTTTCACTGTATTGTAAAATATTTCTTTGACGATTAGCATGTAGGCCACCAATTTTGATATCCCAAGCCACTCATCATTGACTGTATCCAGATGCCCAGGGATGCTGCAGAATGGGCAGGTTTGGGCTTCTCCTTTGGTCCTTGTTGCTTCGTGCCAGCCTCTTCTGTTTGATGTCTGGGCTGCGATGACCTTCAGTTTCATCGTGAACCTGAGTTGTTGCAATGTCAAGAGCAATGACCTGCTGGGTGTACTTTTCCATTCTCTCCTCCACTTGAGCTGGCTCAAATCACACCTGCATAAATCACACCACATTTAGGAGCCCTGACTCGGAGACATTCCTGCCACGCAACCGTAGAACATTACAGCCCAGGGGCAGGCAGTTCTAGTCCCCACTGAACTATTATTCTGCCTCGTCCCACCGACCTGCACCCAGGCCACATCCTTCCATATTCCTTTCATCCACAAGCCAGTCCAAATTCTATTTAAATGTTAAAACTGAACCTGCATTCACCACTTCAGCTGGCAGCTTGTGTGAAGAAGTTTCTCCTAATTTCTCCCCTTTTACCCTTAAACCATGCCCTTAACCTATTCCCAGTGGAAAAAGCCTACTCTGTCTATCCCCCTCATAATTTTAAATAGCTCTATCAAATCTCCCCTCATTCTTCTACACTGTTTCAGGGAGGTGCCACCTACAATGGTCATGTAAATATAGAGGAGTACTCGAGCCTAGTGACTGGCTACATCAGCAAGCACCTTGAGGATGTCACTGAGATCAAATGCTTCATAACCAGGGCTAACCAGAAACCATGGTTGGCTGCAGAGGTTTTGGTCCTTCTCAGAGCTCCTTCAGGACAGGGGACACGATGGCATTAAGATCATCCAGGACTGAGCTCTCCCATGCAATCCAGAAAGCAAAGCGAGGGTACACACAGAAGATCCACTCAGCTGTGAGACACTGGCGATAGAGGCACCTGGGGCAAGGGACCAAGACAATTACGGATCACAAGTCAACCTTGTAAATTAAGGACAATGACACCTCCCTTTTGAACAGACTGAACACCTTCTATGCATGGTTTGATGAGAAGAGAAGACAGGATGAAGCCAAAGAAATCTCCATGTCCCCTGATGAATAGGCCCCTTGCATAGCCATGCCAAGGTGAGGAGAATCCTATCCAAGGTGAACCCACATAAGGCGGCGGGGACCAGACAACATACCTGATCAGGTACTGAAGGACTTCACAGACCAATTGACGGACGTCTTCACGTACATCTTCAACACTTCCCTGCAGGAGTCCATCGTTCCCACAGGGTTTGAGACAGCCACTATAATTCCAGTACTCAAGAAGGCGATTACAACAGGCCACAAAGATTACTACCCAGTAGCACTGACCTCCACCATTATGAAATGCTTCGAGTGTCTGGTGATGGAATGCATCAAAGCCTACCTCCCAGAGACACTGGATCCATTTCAGTTCATCTATAGAAGAAACCGTTCCACGGACGATGCTATAGCCTTGTCGCTTCACTCTGTCCTCATATGCCAGGCTGCTGTTCAATGATTTCAGCCTGGCGTTTAATACGATCTTATTCCCCAGAAGCTGGTGGAGAAGATGACCTTGCTGGAACTCAACACCCATTTCTGTAACTGGATCCTGGACTTCCTTACGGAAAGACCACAGTCAAATCATTAGCGTAATATCGAGCACTGTCACTCTGAGCACTCGCGCACCTCAGGGGAGTTGTGCTCACACCGCTACTGATCCACGACTGCATCGCCAGATCCATCTCCCACAGTGTCGTCCAGTCGCAGGCCTCGTCAGCGACAACAATGAGTCGCCCTACAGAGAAGCGGAGGAATACCTTGTGAAATGGTGTGGGAGTAACAACCTGAATCTCAACGTGGACAAGACAAAGGAGGTGATCTTGGACTTCAGGAGGACCAGGAACGGCCACCCTCCACTGCACATGAACAACTCTGTTGTAGAGAGAGTGGAGAGCACCAGGTTCTTTCGAGTTCACTTAACTAGTGACCTATCAGGGATACTCCACATCTCCTCGGTTGTCAGGAATGCACAACAGCGAATGCGTTCCTGAGAAGACTGAAGCAGGCAAGGCTACTGGCCACCATTATGTCAACCTTCTAGAGGAGTTTTATCGAGAGTGTCCTGGTTGGCTGAATCACAGTGTGGATACGATTGGTGAAGAGAAATGGATCAGAGGTCAATCCAGAGGGCTATAAGAGTGGCAGAGAGGATCACTGAAGTCTCACTCCCCGCTCCCCCCCATCGACGTGATCTACCGAGATCGTTGTCTGAAGAAGACGCGCAAAATCATTGAAGACCCCTTCTGCCCTGCACACGACATCTTTTAGCTGCTCCCGTCAGGGAGGAGATACAGGAGGATCAGAGCCAGCACCATCAGGCTGAGGAACAGCTTCTCTCCACGGGCAGTGAGAACGCTGAACGACCAAAGGAACCGTTCACACTAACCACCAGAGACTCATTTGTACGAAACAATTTTTATTTATTTTTACAGATATAATTATTGTCCTGCATATGTATTATTTATCTGTATGTGTGCTATGTCTGGTTGTGTGTCTGTGTGTTTTGCACTGAGGACCGGAGAACGCTGCTTCGTCGGGTTGTACTTGTACAATCGGATGACAATAAACTTGACTTGAATAAAGTCCCAACCTTTCGCTGTAACTCAGTTCCTTGAATATTTTTTGGTGGGGGGGGGGGGGGGGTGGTGGTTGTCCAGTAACTCCTTCAAGGAACTGTTCTCATTTGACAATTTACCTTTTTTTGAAAAATTATTACAGAGAACTAATCAAAGATATTATGAATTAGGGGAAACGTTTTAGCTTGGCAATTGAAGTCGGAACAGGCTTCTAGAATGATTAATGCGATTAGGAAAGGTTCTAAGATTACGTATAAACCACAAGAGATAAATGGTGTGCTTAAGGAATTTTATGTAAAATTGTATACTTCTGAATTAGAGAAAGATGAAGCTAAAAATGATAATTTTTCATCTAATCTTAATCTACCTTCTTTGAGTAATCGGGATATTAATGACTTGGAAGCTTCATTTACTTATAAAGAGATAATAGAAGCACTTCAGTCCATGCCTAATGGGAAATCTCTTAGTGAAGATGGATTCACTGTTGAATTTTATTAAAGAAATGTCAGGATTTGTTAAGACCTTTGTTAATGGAAGTATTGAAACAGGACGATCAAGGTTCTTTCATTTCTGGATTCTTTTTCTTGGGGCAATTATCACAGTTATTCTTAAAAAAGATAGAGATCCTCTGCAAGTTGAATCTTTTAAACCTATTTCATAATGAAATGTTGATTGTAACAAAGGTTTTAGCAAATCGATTGGCAAAATATTTACCAATTTTGATTCATTTAGATCAAGCTAGATTCATTGAGAATCATAATTCTGAAGATAATATTGTTGAATGGATTTCTTTAATTCATATTTATCAGGAGGAATTCAACATACCCATGGTTATATCATTAGATGCTGGACAATTTACCTTTTGTGATGTTTATTTTTTTCCCTCCCTCTGGCATTAGCAATGAAGAAGGTTCACATCACTGTGATGGTAATTTGTAATTCTATACTTGACTGACTGACTGTTGTTCGCCTTGATTGTGAAAGAATCCTTCTCGCTGTTCCTCTTTTGTGACTGGATTATGAAGATAGCTGACATTGGTGGTAGATTGTCCATAATCAATAGGCACTGGAGTAGGCCAATCGAGCCAGCACCACCATTCATTTAGATCATGGCTGATCTTCCACTATCAGTACCCTGCATTCTCCCCATAACCTTTAATTCCCCCATCCACAAGAACCTTATCTAGCTCCCTCTTGAACCCATCCAGAGAACCCGCCTCTTCCACCCTCTGCGACACAGACCAACGACTCTCTGGGTAAAGAATTTTTCTTTTTTTTATCTCTGTCCTAAAGGGCCTTCCCTGTATTCTTAAAATTATGGCCCCTAGTCCTAGTCTTTCCCCCAACGTCCATAACATGTAATCAGTTTTTAACCAACATGAAGCAGTTTGCTGGTGGCTATACTTTGTGAGGTGATTGAAGGGATTGGTAATGACACTGAAGACTCTTGAAAACTTCTACAGCTGTACGGCGGAGAGCATTCTGGCTGGTTGCATCACCGGCTGGTCTGGAGGTTCCAATGCATGGGACAGTAACAGGCTACAGAGGGTTGTGAACTCAGCCAATGCCATCATGGGCGTTAGTCTTCACTTCACTAAGGACACCTTTAAGAGGTGGTATCTCAAGAAAGCAGCTTCCCACCACCCAGGCCATGCCCTCTTCTCACTGCTACCATCAATGAGGAGGTCCAGGAGTTTGAAGATGAGCACCCAACATCACAAAAAAAACCAGCTTCTTCCCCTCCACCATCAGATTTCTGATCGGTCAATGAACCATAGACTCTACCTCACTTTTCCATTAATTAATTAATTTTTAAAAATGTAATTTATAGCAATGTTTGCACCTGTAATGTTGCTGCGAAACAACAAATTCCATGACAATAAATTCTGAGGCATAAAAAGAAAAAAATTGATTCAAAAATTCTGAAACTAAATATCCATCTAATTCATTAGTGGGGAAGGAAACCGACTGACCTTTCCCGGCCAAGCCAGCATATGGGTTTAGTCCTGTAGTGGTTTTCTCTTAAATACCATCTGAAATGATTCAGCCAGGCACTCAGTTCAGAGGGAAAACCAGATCCTTTGAATGAGTAATAAATAAAAAGCCCACCTGTGTCAGCGTCCGTGTATCGGCTTAGCGACCTCTCTGATGTCCTGTGACCTCTCTCCCTGCGGCGATGGATTCTCTGCGACTCCTCGGGGATGACCCGCTCCAGCGAGTAGTCGTCCAGCCGTATGCCCTTGGAGCGCTGGTGGCCCAGTGTGGACGCCGATCGCTTAATCGGACTGGTGTCTTCGATAGTCTACGGAGCACAACGTAGGGTGTGTCACTCAATGAACCAACCTTAGTTAACGCAGCTAGGGCGAGTGTGAAAGTGAGTGGCACTTGAAAACGTCAACATTTACGCAATCGTTCAACCTAGCTGCATCAGATAATTATTAGTTCTTCCATCTAAAGGTCCTCAAACACTATATCCATTATGAGACAAATTCCCAACTTTGCATGCAATGACATTCTTACATGCATGCCCATTTTATATAAACACCGTCCTAAAAATCTGTCATTATTTGATTTCCTTGATTTCACTCACAATGCAGTTTTTAATCAGCAAAATTTCATGTTTATCATGAGTAAATATGCCACTGAAATTGTACCTATCTCCACAGATATAGTAATTGCAATGTTCGTGTTTTCCATGACCATTATAAAATGGCAGGAACATATTATCCTCAACTGCATTTAGGACATGCTAATATAAATTTAAATTAAAATTTTTTAAATTTAGACATACAGCACAGTAACAGGTCATTTTCGGCCCACGGGTCTGTGCCGCCCAATTTACACCACATTAACCTACAACCCTGGTACGTTTTGAAACATGAGCTCCTAGAGGAAACCCACGCAGACACGGGAAGAATGCACAAACTCCTCACAGACAGCTCGGAATATGAACCCAGGTCTGGTCCCAATCGCTGACTTCTATCCCACAGGCTCAGGCTGTGAAAGTCATGATGTTGACTTTAATGGGCAGAAATATTTGGCAGAATCACCAACCAACTAATGAGGTGCTTTTATCGTTTTGTCTTCAGCATAATGCACATTTCTGCTAGATGCAGACATTTTTATGTACCTGTTGACCTGTGACGACATCCCATATTTCGCATTAAACCTACACCTTTTCTCAACATGCAGTTTACAGCAACCATATTACTAATGTACATATTTTGTATCTAAAGAAAAATATATTACTTGTTCATATGTGTAAACTAACTTTAGATGTGTTCTGTGTACATGCAAATAACCTGCTATTTTTACCTACTGTGCATACACACACACATATATTCACCATGTACACATAAGAATATGCGCACCCACACATATCATGTACACATACTGTACACACACACACACTCACACACAATCACACAAACACATACAAACACTCACACCACACACACACACAATTACACAAACATAGACACACACATTCACACCACACACACAATTACAAACACAGACACACACACTCACACCATACACACACACACACACACACAATCACAGACACACACACTCACACCACAGACACACACAATTACACAAACACAGACACACACACTCACACCACACACACACAATCACACAAACACAGACACACACATTCACACAAACACAGACACACACACACTCTCCATATATTCAATTATAGGGATTTTTGTGAATTCCCACAATCAAGTAAATTTCAACCTTTTTAAAATTTATTTAAATATTAAATGTTATTACTGTAGAAGCCGATTCTGGCCTTTTAAACCTGTGCCGCTCAATTACACCCAAATTAACCTACAGCCCTCTACGGTTTGGAGCGTGGGACGAAACTGGAGCACCCGGAGGAAATAAAAAAAAAGTCAGAAAATACTTCCACATGGTAGATGAGTTTTGTAGATTTCAGTCACAAGTGGCAACTGAAGCCAGGCTTGTTTATTAGCATGGACAGACCGGGTCCAAATGCACTTTCCGCACAGTCGAACTCCATGACTCAAATTGCTCATTTTAAATCTTGTTCTAAAAGAAGTTTAACCATGACTCTTTGGGGCTGTGAACTCGGGGTTAGGCTGGACTGGTCGAATAGTGACTCAAAAGGCTGAATATACAGGCTCTGTTAAAAATTTTCCCACTGGTGCAGCCTTCACCCAAGTCTTCCGATGGGCAGTGAGGAGGAGCTGAGCCCTGTTGAGATGAGGTAGAGGGTGCAGTGATGGATCTACTGTGGTGCTTTAACCTCTGAGTCCACAGTGATTTGCTTACATTCATTATCTGTTTACAGTCCTTTATCTATTTCGTAGTTTTTTGGCACAACCAGAAAGTGGTAATTCTGCCTCACCCGCAGGGAAAAGAACCTCGGGGTTGTATGCAATGCATGTACTCTGGCAATGAATCCGAAATCTGACGCCAATGGAAGCTCTGGGGTCTGTGCCTTGTTGACCTCTCTGATTTGATAACAGTTCTTATCCAATCATATCCTCCATGCATTTTAACCACAATTCAACAGAGAACCTGCCAACATGCTCACTGTTCCTTCAAGATAACGGAATATATTTCCTTTAACAGCTTTTTCATTCACTCAACAATATTTCAAATAACAAACCCTCCGCGTCTCAACAAATAATTTAACAGTAATATTTATTTCTTTTAATATTTGTATATAAACGCTGTGCATATGTATCGCTTGTCTGTAGGTGTGTTATGTCTGTATGCGTGTTTGCAGTGTGTTGCACGCTGTTTAGCTGGGTTGTACTTGGACAATTGGATGATAAATAAACTTGAACTTTACGGGCTCAATCATCATAAAGGTTTCAGTTTGCTACCAACATAGAAATGGAACTTTACTTTTCTCTGCAATGTGGCAAACATTCTCTCTTCAATCAGAACTATTGTCCTGTTAATGATCACAATTCAGCAAAATGCCCTTTATCCAGAATTCAAACAACCGGCAGCCTCAAGGCAAAAACAAAAAAATTGTGGAAAATAAATACGAAAGTTGGTGACCTCTAGCCATCAGTAGCCAATCACGCCACACGCAATCTCAAGCAACCGGAAGATTCACTTACCCGGCATCCATCAATCCCCGTAGGCGTTGGATGCCGGGGGGGGGGGTTTAACTGTTCATGCTTTCTCATGCTAGGTTATCAGTGCAGAATCATTCCAGGAACATGCAAGCCTTGAGTCTGGGTGTGTGCAAAAACCCTTGGCATGCACGCTGTTATAAGGGCACGTTCAGTTGTGATCAGTATAGGGCTTTAAAATGTTACACTACAGATCCCTCAGTAGTTTAGTGGAAGAGGATTTTGTTTTGCATGGTGCGACTGTGGCAAGAAGGAATTGGGTGCCAACACTCGACCAATGCTCTTTGAAACATTTTGAATTTTGAGCGACATGGACGGAGTAGATGTAGAACGGTTGTTTCCCACGGTGAGAGAGTCTCAGACAAGAGGGCACAGCTTCAGGATTGAAGGGCATCCGCTTAGAACAGAGATGTGAAGGAATTTATTTAGCCGAGGGGAGAGAGGGGTGAATCCACGGAATTTGTTGCAGAGCCCAGGTCATTGGGCAGAGACTAATAGGTTCTTGATTTGCCAGGGCATCAAAGGTTATGGGGAGAAGACCGGGCAGTGGGGCCAAGTGGGAAAATGGATCAGCTCATGATTAAATGGCAGATGGGCTGAATGGTCTATTTTTGCTCCTACTTCATACATTATTTCAATCTAGAAGACCTGGACCACAGACAAGGCCCAAGGCACACATCTGGGTGGCAGAAGTAACTTTGATTGCCTCCCTTTCAACTTCCGAGGTAGATAGTGAGATAGAGCCTGAGGAGTCCTTGGAAGAGCACTTGGCCAATTTCTGGTGGCTCTGTAAGATGGAAGAGCCTTTGGACAAAAATAATAGATGATCAAGAGGGGATCAAAAAAACCATTTACTCTTCTGAGAGGCAGGTCTTCCATCACAAACAAGTTTAAAATAACTTAATAAAATGCACCATTTTATTTTTAAAGACAATTAAATAGTCATTCTCTTCAAGAAATGTGACCGTCTACTTATTCCTTAGGGAAGATTTTGGGAATGTGCAGAGAAGATTTACAAGGATGTTACCAAGACTTGAGGAGCTGAGTTCCGGGGCTAAGGTTAAAAAATTTTGGACTTTATTCCCCGGAGCATAGAAGAATGAGGGGAGATTTGATAGAGGTATTCAAAATTATGAGGTGTAAATGCAGGCAGGCTTCTTCCACTGAGGTTAGGAGAGACAATAACTAGAGGACATTGGGTGAAGGATGGAAGGTGAAATGTTTAAAGGGAACATGGGTGGGGGAAGCTGCTCTTTCTGATTTTATAAATGACCTGGGGGTAGAAGTGGTCAGTAAGTTTGCAGACAACACAAACGGTTTGTGGTGTGGTGGATAGCATCGAAAGTTGCCAGGATGTAGCCAGAATGCAGAGTTGGGCGGAGAAGTGGCTGATGGAGTTCAAAGCGGAGAAGTGCAGTGATTCATTTTAGAAGGCGAATCTGAAGGTGACGTGCATGGTTAATGGCAGGATTCTTTACCATGTGGAAAAACAGAGGGACATTGGGGGACCAAATCCTTAGACCTCTCCAGGTTGCCATACAGGTTAACAAGGTAGTTAAGAAGGCGAATGATATGGTGGCTTTTATTAGTCAGCTGACTGAGTTCAAGCACCGTGAGGTTACATTACAGCTCCATAAAATGCAAGTTTGACCACCCTTGGAATATTGCGTTCAGTTCTGTTCACCTCATTGCAGGAAAGATGTGGAAGCTTTGGAGAGAGAGTGCAGAGATTAACCAGGATTGAAGAACAATGAATAAAAAATAGAGGGGGTGGGAGGTAGAGAAGGTGTAGATTGGTCAATAGTTTCATACCGTGCATCATTGTACTATGCTGTAATAGTCTATAGTCTATATAACTTCTTCACACAGAGTATGTGGAGCGAGCTGCCACTTGAGGTGAAAGCAGGCTCGATTTTGACATTTAAAAAAAAAACCCCTCTAAGCTGTGCATGCGTGTGTGCGCACAAACGATCAGCAGGCGTGGGCATGAGGGAAACCAGCGTGCGCGCATTTGTGCGTACGTGCCCGCACATCCCAGCTCGCTCAAGTGTGCACCCGCGGGTCATTTGTGCAAGCGTGCATGCGCACAGCTTAGAGTGAACACCGATTATAGAGGGTTATGCTCCAGGTGCAGATTAGTGGGCAAGGCACTTCAGCACAGATTTAATGAGCCAAAGGGCCTGTTTCTGTACTATCGTGTTCTATGATTCTAAAAGAGCTGGATAAAATGTGCCATTAATATTTAAATACAACTATGAGAAATTGAGTTCATTAAAGAAAATTAAATGGCTATTCAAAAAAATATTTTTTCCTTTGGAGAAGAACTCTTAATTTTTGCATCACCTTCGTTATAATCACATCACTGTCAGATGTGCATGGACAATTATTTGAGGAAAAATGGTCAACGCCATGACCCCTTCAACAAATGAACATGCCCGGTAAACGTGACAATTGGACAAAACGCAGCTTTCAGACAGACAGGAGCAATTGAAACACAAAAGAGAGACCAAGACAGGGTACATACACTGAGGTTATTCCCACGGTTCCGCACTTTTCTCCTCTGCTAACAGCCGCACGTGAAGGTGCGCATTGAGAAGGGTGGGAGGTGAAAACACAAGACAGGAGCGACAGGACAGAGGTGACAGAAAGTGACCACAGCAGGATTCCCCACATCGAAAAGGCAGCAGCGAGTGTGTCCGAGGTTTGGAGAGAAGGACACAAATAAAGTCAGTTGGTTTTATTTTCAGTGAACAAAGCAGATAAACAAAAGGGGCAGAAGGGAAAAAGCACAAAGATACAACAGTTATACAATAAGCTGATAGAAAGAGCAGGACAGAACACACCAGACGGTTTCACAATTATTAAAGAGAAGTGCATTGTCCAGACCAACAGAATTTCTTTCAGGTGGAAGAATGGGTTTTGGTCTCTTGTAACATTCAGGGAGTATAGATGGGAATATCCAACAACACAAATAAAACAATTATTTTCTTTATTAATGAATTGAATTAATGTGATAGGAAGATGGGGAAGCAATGAAGCTTCCCTAATCAAAACCAGATTTGATATTAACAACTGACCTGTTCATAATTGGATGATTCCCGGAATGAAAGGGTTATCATATGAAGAGCATTTGACGGCTCTTGGCCTGTGTTCATTGGAATTTAGGAGATTGAGGGGGGGATCTTATTGAACTATTTCAAACATTGAAAGGCATGGACAGAGTAGATGTAGAAAGGTTGTTTCCCATGGTGGGAGATTCCAGGACAACGTTAGGATTGAAGGGCGTCTGCTTAGAATAGAGATGTGTGGGAATTACTTCAGCCGGAGGGTGGTGGACCTGCATAATTTGTTGCCACGGCAGATGTGGAGGCCGGGCCATTGGGTTTATTTAAGGCAGAGATTGATAGGTTCTTGATTAGCCAGGGCATCAAAGGTTATGGGGAGAAGGCCGGGCAATGGGGGCTGAGTGACAAAATGGATCAGCTCATGATTAAATGGTGGGTCAGACTTGATGGGCTGAATAGCAAGTCCGTGGATGAAAGGAAAATAGAGGGCTACAAGGAAGAAAGGATTTATTTTCTTGGTAGGAATGCATAACCCGGATCAGCATCGAGGACTGAAGAATGGCCTGTAGCATTGGAGGTTCTATGTCTTATATTTTTCAGGCTGCGAGGTGAGGTAGTAGAAAATTAACCGAGAAGCCAAAAGATTTAGACCAATGTGTATCCATACATGGAATGGGCTAATGATCATTTGTATTGATCTTCCACTGGTTCTCGACTCCTCGGCTCAGAGAAATATCTTCCCTCAACCCCAGTGAAAAAAAAGGCACGTTTCAATGAGATAATTTCTAATTTTATAAATTCTGATGATTAAAGGCTGAGTTCATTCCATTTCTCTTCATAAGGCAAACATACCATCCCAAGAACCAGTCTCCTGAATCCTGTGGCTCTCTCTGGGAGGTGGATCCTATTTTTTGGTTAGCAGATCAACATTGTACACAATTCCCCCCCACCCGCAGCACCATCAAAATGACGTGGTTGCGCCTCCACACCCTACAACCATGGGTCTGTGACATCGGAGGGAGAAGAGGTGTGATGGTGGCACCTGGAGGAAGTTCATGGCAGGTATGGCACCTATTCTCTCCTCCTCCTCTCTTACTGAGTGAGTTCTTGAATGTCAATTTGTGGCCCACCACCATGGTTACCCTAATGCCTCCCCCACCCCAAATAGATGTTCTGACACCGACTCGGCTCCTCTCCTCCCCCACCTTCCCCTTTTCAATCAGGCACCTGCCTCACGCCTTGAAGCAGGGCCCAGACCCAAAACGCTGATCACCCTTCCCACAGATGCTGTGTTTCTCCAGCACACTTTGTGTATTGCACAAGGGTCTTTCTGCCTTGCTGCTATAATACTTTAGCTCTCAATGATTTGTCTCTGAGGACAAATAGGTCATCGGAATATCAACTCTCCAAACATGTCACCTTTTGAGTCGTATGCTGTTTTCCTGTGGGGCACCAAAATGGATCACCTTGCATTTTCCCACATCATGCCTCATCTGCTGTGTTTTTGGCCAGTTAACGTTGCTCATTTTGTAATCTATTTCCTTTATGCACCATCCAAAGCAGCTTCGTATCGTTGTACGGAAACACAACATTGTGCACCGTCAGCCAAATTGTTGAAGGAGCCTTTGCCACAACCTACCAATTTGAGAAATATGCAGGCATTCCCACTCTTTGCTTTCTGTTAACCCCATGGACCCTGGCCACTTTTAATAAATATATATATATATATATATATATATATATATATATATATAAATATATATATTCCAGACTGGGTCCATGGGTAAACTTCAATGTGATCCAGCTGGGGTCTTGGAGAATATGCGCTTGTTGGTACTCCCTGAAAACAGGAACATGGAGGCTAAAGGGTTAAATTAATCTCACTGTATGCCTGCTTATGACCCTGAATTCTCTAATCTTCTATACAGAATCAAACGCTCTCTGAAAAGTCAAATACACTAGATCCAAAATTGAACTAATTGACCACAGACTCTAAAGGGACTCTCGACACTAAACAGCAACTCTTTGTCTGCCTTACAGCAGGCAGAAGGGAATTTCATGAGATATCGCATGTTCTGTTCTACTACATGATAATTATCACTGACTATCAATCAAAGAAAATGCTTGGCAAAGCTCATCGGAAGTTTATCTCCAGAGATGGCAATTAAATGCACATCTCCTAAAAAAAGGAACGGTCATGAAACAAAATAAAAAAAACATACAGATGGAAAAGGCAAACAAGCCCTTTTTGAACTTAACAACCAGCCAACGTTCAGTGTTGCTTTTGCCAAGGGTTATAATGTCATTAGTATTCCTATTTCTGGCTGGATGTCAGCATTTGAAATCTACTTTTCCATTGCATGTCACAGTTTGGGGCACTTTGTAATGCTTAGAAATGTTTCCTGCTTTCCTCTACAGGGTAAATATTGAGCAAAGTTTGCCAACATTGCCAACAATTCCCGTACAGATTTAGCTGACGCTCTCCGTATGAACCAGAGGTTTCAAATTACAACCCCCCCCACCCCACCAAAGCCACAGTCCACCTCAAGCAATCCCAATGCTCTGCGATTAGTAGGATATTGCTTATGGTGGTGCGTGAGTGGAAGGGAAGGTTGAGAATCACTGCTCTAGACTCAATTGTTACTGAAATATTTTGCTGGAGAAAAATTGTCATTGGCCCATTTGGAGTTCTGAAACTGTGCACATAACGAGTCAATGAGGGATGATTAAAATAGTGGTTTTCAAACTTTTTCTTACCCCCTTAAGCAATCCCTCACTAATCACAGAGCACTTATGGAACAGGGATTGCTTAAGGTGGGATGTGAGTTTGATGGGGGGGGGGGTGGAACTGTTCTAAAACTGCTGGTCTAAGACCAATAGCACTCAGCAGAAACATTATTCTGGGTTTGATGTTCAGTTTAACTGAAATCAGATGCAGGACATTTCAGGAGTGAAACACCAACTGCCGACAAGTCAAGAAACATCCCTGAAGGCCCAAGGGAGTTGGTGAACCTTCCAAGTCCAGACCCGATGCAGGGTCTCGACATGAAAGGTTGCTTCGATAGATGCTGCTTGCCTGCTGAGATTCCGCAGCCATAGTTTCTTTGCTTCAGATGTTGGCTATAACCTTCAGTCCTAGTCATTGTGGATGCCTTTCTTCCCATTTATTATTTACTGGCTTTCTAAGTCAGAAGAACAATTTATCTTGGGTAGGGGTATAGGAACCTAAAGAGTTCTCCTGAAATGCATGTGAGTGTAAATTCATTAGCACAGATTGCATTGGAAGAGTTAAGTGAATGGAACGCAATACAGGACGCAGCAGAGTAGGTCTCACTGAGCTCACTTGGTTCCCTGCTGGAAGTCGTGGCATGGAGGATGCTCGACTTTGGCCTTCCATCAGGAGGTACTGGTCGCTGTCCGAGTAGGCGTCCCTCCCCATTTCTTGCATCTCCACAGCCTGCAAGACAAAGCCAAATTTGGGGGGGTATTAAAGGGAAGGAAACATCAGCCCCAGCTGCGCCCGAGTGAGCGAGAAGGCTCCTTGTTCTCTCTGCTGCGCCTGCCACTCCATCACCTGCCCAATGTGTTCACAGAAACCAATGTCTAAGGAGAGGGGAAGCTCCCACCAGATTACACAGGGCAACAAAGACATTGCTTCCTGAACACTTCTGGGCACATTTCATGGATTTTGGGCTGCTGATCGCGAAAAGCCCACGCCATCTGTTGGCTGCTGACAACTGTGGTCAAAGCTCTCACACCAGGCGGTGGACTGCTGGAGACAGGCTGAAGGAGCTACCGGGCATAGGATCCAGGGATGCGAGAGAGGGCGTTGAAGGTTTCCTCACCACGCCGGAGGTTGGGATCTGGAGCTCGGGCGGCCGATGGTCTGGACCGGACTTTGTGCGGCTGTGGAAGCTGCGAGGGTGCTGGAGGCAAATCCACGGACACTCTGAGGGAGAGTTCTCTTTCTCTGACTGTAAGAGGCGCTTCAGGCAATTTCTGCCGATGGTGAATCTGTCTGCCTCACAGCAGACAAAAGTGATTTTCATGTAATATTGCTGTTTTATTACATGACAATAAGGGAATCTTGAATCTTTTAGATATAACCTATTTTTGTGATTTCCTGTCATATTTTAAGTCTACTTCAAACATACAAAACCATGAAGGTGCAACATGTCTTTGAAATTTCATTTACTGACATCTTCCTGGCTGACCTTGGTGGCCGTCAGTGACGAACATGGTGAATGGTTTCATCAGGACATTGTGACCATGGAAAAGGGGTATCAGGGCAACTGGAATCCATCAATGCTGGTTGACTATTTTTGGACGCTTACATGAGAGGAATCAGATGCTGAGTACAAATGAAAATCAGCGGGAAACATTTTTCAGTCAGTTTAACGTGTCAGCAATGTTGTGATTAAACGAGCTAAATTCAATAAAAGTTAATGTAATGTTTCTCCAAACTCCTATGTGTTACAAAAAATCTGAAATTATCTTTGTGTTCAGCCTGAAGTCGTCTAGCATAATCCTCTATTTTTTTTAAGGAAGAAAACCTTTTGAAAAAAATTTTTTTGTCCAGAGTTAATAACGGTTTAATTCTTATTCTATATTGAATGTTGGCGAGGCCAGCCTTGATTGCCCATTCCCAGTAACCAGGAAAGGATGAACAAGGCCATTCAGGCCTCCATTCTAATTCAATGAAATCTTGGCTGCATGTGACCTAACTCCATCTCCCCCACACTACCCTGTAATCTACCCTTTTGCCCCATTGGACATGCAGCACAGTAACAGCCCCTTTCAGCCCACGAGCCCATGCCGCCCAATTACACCCCATTAACCTAGAACTCCTGCACATATTTTTGATAGGTGGGGGGAAACCAGAGGTTCTGAAGAGAAATGGGGAGGACGTACAAACTCCTTACTGACAGTGCGGTCCCGATTGCGCTCTAACTGTATTGAGCTGACCGCTACACTGACCTTGCTGGACCTTTACAAATACATCTCAATTACCCATTTCAAAATCCTGTTGATGTCAATTTTACCTCAATATTTTAATAGATCCCACAGGACTGGCCAATACCATGGGGGCTTTCTATTGCATCCTGTTCCAATGTTTATGCCATAACTTTATAAAACCTGACCAACTGGTTCTGTTTGTGGGTGTCCTGTCCCAAACTGATTCACCTCCACCTTCTGAAGGGCAATTAGGGATGGGGAATAAGCGCTGGCTTTGCCAGCAACATGCATCTCTGGAAAAGGAGTTGTGTATGGAGCTGAAGGTTGTTGAAGGTTACAAGAGGATATAGATGGGATGCAGAGTTGGACAGAAAAGTGGCAGATGGATTTCAATCCAGATAAGTGTGAGGTGATGCATTTTGGAAGGACAAATCAGAAGGCTGAGTACAGGGTTAATGGTTGGTTACAGGGTGATAGTATAGTTAAGAAGGCCTATGGGATGCTGGGATTCATTAATAAGGGATTGAATTCAGGAGTAGAGAGGTCATGTTACAACTCTACAAATCTTTGGTAAGACCACACTTATATTCATTTCTGGTCACCTCATTACAGGATGGAAGTGGAAGCAACGGAGAGAATTCAGAGGAGATTTACGAAGATGTTGCCGAGATTGGAAATTAAGTCTTACGAGGCAAGGTTAGCAGAGCGGGGACTTTTCACTTTGGAGTGTAGAAGAATGAGAGGAGACTTGATAGATTATGAGAGGCGTAGACAGGGTGGACAGCCAGCGCCTGTTTCCCAGGGCAGGGTCAGCAAACACCAGAGGACTTGAATACAAAGTGAAGGGAGGGAAGTTTAGGGGAGACATCAGGGGTAAGTGTTTGGCACAGAGTTGTGGGTACTTGGGATGGTGGTGAAGGCTGAAACATTGGGAGGATTTAAGAGACTCTAAGACAAGTGGATGAAAGAAAAATAGATGGTTATGGAGTAGGGAGGGTTTAGTATTATTTTAGGAAGGGATATATGGGTTGGCACAACACTGAGGACCAAAGGGCCTGTACTGGGCTGTAGTGTTCTATATTCTATGCTAGTCAAGACAACTGAATAAAATGCTTAATCTCAAAGCTACCTTCTTGTACAAACAAGATTCCCACCACCAGGTTCAGGAACAGCTGCTCCCCCTCCACCATCAGACTCCTCAACCACAAACTCAATCAGGAGCTTGTTTAAAGACTCTTACTTTATTCATTATTTATCGTTGCTATTAGCACCACCTATTAATTAATAATAATATTAATAAAAATAATGTTAATATAGACCCCGACTTACGTCGTCATGTTGTGATATTTCAAAGATATGATAATCAGAATCAGGTACTTTCGGTTTCAAGTTACGATGTTTCCCTCACTTGCATTACGTGGCACAGGTTTGTAATGCTATTCACTTTAAATTGTGTTGTATAAAATGTTTTCAGTATTTAAATTAAATTTATATAAAAATAAATGGTAGAGGGTGCTATTGTTTCAACTTACGATCATTTTAATTTACGATGTGAGTCCGGGAATGGAACTCTATCGTAAGTTGGGGTCTACCTGTATAGTAAAGCCCCTGGTATCTGGAATTCAAGCAACCGGCAGCTTCAAGCAACTGGTAAAATAAAATCGAGGAAAATAAATTAAAAATATTCAAATATATAAAGGAAAAATAATAGGTAAAAAATATACATTTAAAATTATAAAAGCAAAATGCTCTCGGAAGTAACACGTAAATCTTTGGTAATGGGAGCAAATATCCAGCCAGTGGAAGGCCTTGGTCGAGCTTAACAAATGACCTATCGCCTTTGGCACAATTAATACGTCAAAATGAAAATGTTAAAGGCATGAGAGTTTTGAATGAGGAATATAAGATTAATCTATTTGCTGATGATGTTTTATTATATTTGGTGGATCCGGGTATTTCTTTACCAGCAATTCAAGAATGTTTAGAAATTTATGGTCAATTATCTGGTTATAAAGTAAATTGGACAAAAGTGTAATTTTAACAATTTGTAAAAATGATTATTCAATGTATAAAAGTATTACAAATTTGAAGTGGACCACACAAATTAAATATTTAGGAATTAATGTTAATACGGAATTTCAAGAATTATATTCAATTAATTATCTTCCTTTAATAAAAAGGATTAAATTAGATTTGATTAAGTGGAAGGATTTGCCTTTGGGTCTATTAGGGAGGATTAATACTATAAAAATGAATATTTTTCCCCCGAATACAATATTTGTTTCAATCAATTCCTTGTTTTTTAAATAAAAGTTTTTTTAAGGATTTATATAAAGCAATTAGAGACTTTTTATGGAAGGGAAAATTTCCGAGGGTAGCGATGAGAAAGCTGATGTGGGATTTTCAATTTGGAGGTTTAAGATTACCGAATTTTCAACATTATTATGAAGCAGTTCAATTTAAATTTCTTAGTGCATTAATGAATATGGATGATCAGCCCAGTTGGGCAAAGGTAGAAATGGTGGTTATTTCAGAAAAATTTTCTCATGAGTTTTTGTTTCGATGGAATAAAAATTTATTACGAACTTATGATGTCCCAATATTGAAGCATTTATTAAACTTATGGACAAGTAAACTTAATAAATTGGGGCTCAAAAATAAATGGTCTAGACGATTGCCATTATATACCAATCAACTTGTTCCTTTTACAGTCTCCAATATTACTTTGAAACAGTGGGAAAGGAAGGGAATAAAAAATTTATCCGATTGTTTTTCTGAGGGATGTTTTTGTTCTTTTGATGAATTACAAAGGAAATTTGGTATTAGTGGAAACTCTGTATTCGTGTATTATCAATTAAGATCTTTTGTAAAACAGATATGTGGTCGACATATGATTTTATTGCCTGATTCTAATTTTGAGGAATATGTACTTTCAATACCACAAAAGGGATATATATCTGATTTGTATTGTATTTTACAAGAAATTGATAGTAAAAAAGATTGGGATAAAGATAAGTTGAAATGGGAAAAAGATTTAGGTTTTATAATAGCTGAAGAAGCTTGGATGGAAATTTGTCAGAATAGTATTAGGAAATTGGTTAATGCTAGATTAGCGATGATTAATTACAATTTTATACATCAGTTATATTTAACACCGGAGAAACTAAAAAAGTTTGGTCTTAGTAAGTCGGATTGCTGTTTTCGTTGTGACCAGACGGCTAATACTTTTTTGCATACTGTTTGGTTTTGTGATCGATTGCAACAGTTTTGGAAGGGTATTCAATCTATATTTAATAGTTTATATAATATTTGTCTTGTATTAGATCCTGGTATATTTTTATTAGGGAATATGCAATCATTAATTGATTTGGGCCTACAAGATTATCAGATTTCTTTATCTATTTAGCTTTAGCTGTGGCCAAGAAATGTATAGCTCTTACTTGGAAAGATAGAAATATATTAACTTTAGATAGATGGTATTTGGAGATGAAGTTCTGTTTGACTATGGAAAGGATATCTTTTTCAATTCAGGATAGGATGTCTTTTTATAAGTTAAAGTGGACTCCGTTTGCTAAATATATGCATTTAAGTTTGATTTAAATATGTTTTTAAGTTTGATATTTTAGTATTGATAATTTAAAAAAAAATTTTTTTCTTCTTTTTTTTGATGTTAGTATCTTTATTTGTTATGTTTTATCTTTTTTTGTGTAAGGGTTTTTTAAAATATATAATTATTGTTCATTTTATTAACTCTTCACTCTTTCACTCTTTATTTTGGGGGGGGTTGGACTAACTTTAAGCTAGGTCATTAATGTTGTGTACTAATTTGGTGGCGGGGTTTAGTTTATTTAGTCTGCCGATGTAGTATTGTAATTTTTATTATCTTATGTTTAATATTTTTACTGTAACTTTCTATTTTATTCATGTAATAAAAATCTTAAATAAAGTTTAAAAAAAACAAGTGACCTATCAAGGATGCACAACATCTCCTTTCGTCAGGAAGATGCAATTGAGAAGACTGAAGCGGACAAGGCTACCGGCCACCATCATATCAACCTTTCGTGGCAGAGAGGATCACTTGACATTATCGACTGGGATCGTTGTCTGAAGAGAGCAGGCAAAATTGTCGAGAAGCCTTTCCACCCTGCACACAGCATTTCTCAGTTACTCCAGTTGGGAAAGGAATATCAGAGCCAGCACCACCAAGCTGAGGAACAACTTCTTCTTCCCACGGGCATTGAGAATACTGAACGATCTAAGGAACTGCTCACACTCACTCTCTGAGTGTTCAGTAGACAACATTAATTAATTTATTTTTATATATTTGTTCTGCATATAGTTTGTATGGCATATGTTATGTCTGGATATGCGCTCACACCAAGGACAGGAGAAATCTGTCTCGTCGGCTTGCACTTGTGCAATCAGATGACAATACACTTGATATGAACGTGAATTTGTGGACCTATCCCACCCTGGAGTCACTCACTTCTCCCTCTTCCTGTTGGGGAGATGGTTCAAAAATGTGAAATTGCTCACCGACAGGTTCAAGGACAGTTTCATCAATGCAGCCATCAAGCTCCTGAAGGAACCCCACAACAGTACTCTCACGCTGCCATTGATTTGTAATTGATCTTTGCACTGTAACAATGCACACTGTAATTGTGCTCTGTTGCTTTCTCTGGATGTCAGAGTTGATTTGCCAGACTGATCACAATAGAACTTCCCTCACTCAATCAGATATAATGTGACAATAAATTTGAACTTGAAACTCGACCGAGTATTTCCCAAGTTCTCTGCATTAGGACGTTTCACCAGGTTTCAGACAAAAGGCAGGAGGAGCCGATTCAGATCCTCGTGCCTGCTGTGCCATTCTGTCAGAACATAGGTGACCATCCACCTTACGGTCAGTTTCCTGCACTAACCCCAGAACTCTAGATCAGTGGTTCTCAACCTTTTTCTTTCCACTCACTTACCACTCTAAGTCATCCCTATGCCATCAGTGCTCTGTGATTAGTAAAGGATTGCTTAAGGTGGGATGTGAGTGGGAACGGAAGGTTGAGAACCACTGCTCTAGACCCAATTGTTTTTGAAATATTTTGCTTGAAAAAAATTGTCATTGGCCCATTTCCTTTGGAGTTATGAAACCATACACATAACAAGTCAATGAGGTACGATTAAAACAGTGTTTTTCAAACATTTTCTTTCCACCTTAAGCAATCCTTTACTAATCAGAGAGCACCGATGGCACAGGGAATACTTAAAGTGTGATATGAGTGGGAAGAAAAAGGTTGAGAACCACTGCTCTAGATCCAAAAATCTATCATCTCCATCCTAAATATACTCAGGTAATCACTGTCCTTTAGGGTGGCAAATTCCCAAGATTCCCCAGATGTAAAACTTTCACACCATCACTGGGCCAATGACTTAACTTGAGACTGTGATCTTTGGTTCTGGTCACCCTACCCCAATCCTGCATCTACATTTTCAACCCCTAGTCCGGGGGTCATTTTGATGCCTACTGTCCATCCTCCATTCTTCCTTATAATCTCCCCTTTGAGTAGTAAATCCCCAGATGATGTTGGTCATTAAACAAATTGAAGTTACATATCAGAAATCATGCACATGTTATCTGAGTCAACATCTTCCCCTCAATCAACACCGTGTATGCATGAAGCATCTCATAACAGACACGTGAAAGTGTAGACGATGGAACCTTGGGCAAACAGAGAGAGTCGGTAGAACTCAGCAGGTCAGGTGGAGAAATGGGCAGTCAATGCTTTGAGTCAGGACTGTTTCTCAAGGGGACATCGCCCACACCAAAACAAAAGGAAGGGGAGGGTTCAGTAGTGGAGAGGGTCAAGAACCTCAAATTGTTAATATCTCCGAGGATCTATCGCGGAGCCTCCATGTTGATGCAATTACGAAGAAGGCCTGCCAACGCCTATACTTTGTGAAGTGCTTGAGGAAGACTCTCATAAAATTCTACAGGTGCAGCATGGAGAGCATTCTGGCCGGTTGCACCATCTCTCAGGACAAGAAAAAAAAAACTCCAGAGGGTTGTTAACTCGGCCTGCGACATCACAGGCAGCAGACTTCACTCCATCGAGGACTTCTACGTGGAGGAAGCAACCTCTATCCTCGAGGAACCCCACCACCAGGCCATGCCCCCTTCACTCTGCTCCCATCGGGAAGAAGTTACAGGAGCCTGAAGAAGAGCACCCAGTGGCACAAGGACAGCTTCTTCCCCTCCATCAGATTCCTGAATGATCAGTGAACCAAACACTTTGCCTGACTTTTCGTGATCTATTTAAAAAAAAATTATTGTTGTAAAGTGGTGTATATAAATGTTTGCACTGTGACACTGCCGCAAAACACCGGATTTTGTGACTTGTTCATGACAATAGATTCTGATTCTGAAGAGGTTAGGAAAGGACAGATTGAATGTCTAGTTCCATTCGTGGTCGCTGCCCAACTTGCACAGTCCATCCAGCTTCTCGCTGTTGGCATAAGTAGCTCTTGTATTTGCTTGGATTACAACATTCAATGCATTTAAGAATTTGCTTCCAAGAAACATGACAAAATACTGTATTAAAAATGTTTAAATAAGAATAAAATACCACAAAGAGTCTAAGGCATGTTATATAACTAGAATAGCCAGCACACAGCACTCCAGTGATTGATAGACCTTGATGATTAAGGATGAGTAAACCCATTCCAACCAGCTCACTGGGGTAGGCTTGTCGGAAGCAGCCAGAACTCGATTCCATTAGCAACAGTGTGCGGACAATCAACAAAGTATTTAGAGGAATGCTAACCTTTAAATAATGGCCTTCCTGACCATCGCTCTGCCACTACCTTTAACATTCTGATGCACGTGTTAAATAACTCAGAAATCCCAGCATTCCCAAACTCACAGGTCGCAGGCTTTTGGCAACTCGAGGTAAGGAATCCACGCAGGCTGCATGGTCAAAGGATTCACGCCAGGCTGGGGACAGCTGGAAACTGGCTGAAGGGGGCACTAGGCATGGGAACCGGGACTCGAGATGGTGCTGAGGGCAGGAGGGGCTCCCGAAGGGCGCTGAAGGCTTACTGATCATATCAGGTTTAGATCTAGAACTTGGAATGACAATGGTGTAATGACAGAGTGCTAGTGATAATCCTGACCACTAGAGGGAATTGAAGACAAGTTGTTGTAGCCAGGGGTAGATTCAAAATGGATGACTCCATGAAGTTGCGAGTTCTAAAGCTAATAAATTATAGTTGTTATAAAATAACCCAAGTTTCTTTATTACTCCTGGTACCAGGAGTGGAAGAAACATCAGGAGTGTGCAGAGAGAGAATAAGTTGATACCCGCAGAAAACATGGAGAGTGTAAAGACTCCTGATGCTGTAAATTGGTCTAGAAATGTCGACCATAAGAGGAGGTTGTTCAAATAATGATTTAAGCTGTACCTGCAAGCTATTGGACTCGATAGCAAACCTGATGGATGGAAAATTGCACTGCTATTTACTGTGGCAGGACCTCAAGCACTGGAGACTTTCAACACATTTGTTTTTGTTTTGTAATTCTTTATTTATTGCACTATGAACCATATCAACCAATATATTTACAGATGTATTTCTTTAAATATTCACAATGACATTTTCTCTTTTTTTCCCCCATCCCTCCCTTCCCCCTTCCCACCCCCCTCCAAAAACAGTAAATATTGGACATATAAAATACAATAAAACAATATCTTTATACAAAAGGAATACAAACAAAAAAGACGTATCATCTACTTAATCACATTAAATCTGATTGTGTTTATCTTCTTATCATTTTAGGTGGTGGTGGTCTGAGGCCTGCTTTTTCTGTTATGTTCCATATATGGTTCCCAGGGTTTTTCAAACATTGTAACTTTGTCTTTTAAATTATATGTGAGTTTTTTTCCCCAATGGGATACACTTAAACTTGGTTATATATTCCGTTAATGTTTATAGTCATATAGTCCAACGTGGCCATCTTATATCTTTATTTTCACTTCTTTTCTGCCTCTTCACCACCTCCATCCCCTTTTTTCTCATTACTGTTTTTTAAGTTTTCCTTTTTAATCTCAATATATGACAACACACTTAAGACATGAAATACCCCAACAATCCCCACAAGCAATAACCCTTTAACCCCAAATGAACCTCCCCTCCTTGGATTGCCCCTTGTCCCTTGACGGCAACCACAACCCTTTCCATTCGGTTTGTGAACTTACTCGCAAGTGTCAATCGATTTTGCAGTGACCATTATTGTCCCCCCAGCCCCCCCAGAGAACACTATTTTCTCTTATCCATCTTTAAATCTTTATATATACATTATCTTTACTTTATATTTTTACATATTTTTGTATATTTTCTTGCTGGTCTTCCTTCTTGTCACTCCTCCTCCTCTCTTCTCCTGTCCTGCAAATATTCAGCAAATTCTTTGGCTTTCTTTGGGTCCGAGAACAGTCTATTCCATTACCCAGGAATAAATACTTTGAGTACTGGTGGATGTCTTAATATAAAGTTATATCCTTTCTTCCATAAGATAGTTTTCGCCGTGTTGAATTCCTTCCTCTTCTTTAAAAGTTCGAACCTTATGTCGGGGTAAAAAAATATTTTTTTCTCCCTTATATTCCAAAGGCTTATTGTCTTCTCTAGCCTTCTTTCTTGCCTGCTCCAGTATGTTCTCTCTTGTCATATATCTTAGAAATTTTACCAATATGGATCTCGGTTTTTGATGTGGTGGCGGTTTCGGTACGAGTGCTCTAAGCACCCTTTTGATTTCTATTTCTTCATGTGAATCTGTCGTTCCCAGCACCTTCGGGATCCATCCTTCTATAAATTCCTTCATATCTGACCCTTCTTTGCCTTCTTTCAGGTCCACTATTTTTATGTTGTTTCGCCTACTGTAGTTTTCCAATTCGTCAATTTTTTGTAACAATAAATCTTGTGTCTCATTAATTTTTTTTCGTTCTTTTCCAACTTCCCTCTTAAATCATTTATCTCCATTTCTACAGCAGCTTCTCGTTCCTCTGCATTTTCTACTCTTTTCCCTATTTCAGACAGGACCAACTCTAAGCTTTGCATTCTGTCTTCAGCTCTTTTCATTTTTCTTTTGATTGAACTAAATTCTAATGATAGCCATTCTTTTAATGACCTCATTTGTCTTCAAAAAAGGCTTTATTTAAACTTTGTCCTTCTATTTACCTTCTTTTTTCCTTTGAAATTCTTGGTCGTCTTCCTCCTCCTCTTCTGTGTCTTCTCTTCTCTGTATCTATGTATCTTCATCCTTCTCTGGTGAGCTGCTTCTTTATCCTTGCTGGCCCTCCAGCTGCTGTGCCTCCTGTTGTTGGGCCTCCTGCCACAGGTCGTCCCCCTATCGGTCGTCCCGTTGCCGCTCACCCTCTTCCAAACCTTCATTCTCTTTCTCACCACTCTTCTTTTCTTCTTTCTTGCTTACTTCCCCCAGCCGAATGCCCCAATACTGGGCGTCTCTCAGCTGGCCACTCCTCAGCTGAGTCCCCCTCCCGCTGGCGTTAACCTTTTCTTTTACTTGGTCAGTTGCGCACCTCTTCTTGGCTCTGAGAGCCATTTTTGAAGTCTGCCGGTCGGGAGGACACCACTCCTCTGGGAACTCACCAACACCGGAGATCGGCCGCTCCTCTGAGGACTCACCAACACCGGAGATTGGCTGCTCTTCTCCGACATGCAGGTAAGGTCTGCCTTCTTCTTTCTTCTCCAGTGATGTTCCTTCTTCCCTTTTCTCTGCTATTCTTACTTTTTGTCTTTAGGGTGTCATCTTCTGTCTCTTCTCTGAAACTTTATCTTTCTCTTCCTGTATTTTATGTTTATTGAGCTCTGTTTTCTCACACTTTCTTTTTCTTTTCTCTGGAGAGGGCTGCTTCCACTCGACCAGCCACTACTCCATCACATGACTTCCATATTTGTTTTTGTTGAGGCATCTGACCAGGGCAGGTTCAAAAAGATTATCGAGATGGCGATCTTTGGAATTCCTCAAATTGACAATGGACAATGCTACAGTTGTAGAGAATTCCAGAACTTTGCAGAAGAGCATGACTTTCAACAAGTAACTTCAAGTCCTCTGCATCCATAGTCAAATGGTAAAGCAGAGAAAGGAGTTCACATAGTTAAACAGTTGCTCAAGAAAACACTAGACAGGGGCTCAGATCCTTTTCTAGCTCTATTGAGTTACCGAGCTTCACCATTTGAACATGGCATGTCACCCTGACAAGAAGTAGACTACATACAACACTTCCCTACTCTGCAGTCTCGACCAAGAACAACGATGTCAAACAGAAACAAAAACACCTGCAATGGAGACAAAAAGCAAACTATGATGTCAGCGAGAAGCTTTGGGCCACTGGCACAACATGACACCGGGAGACTCAGAGATTCCTACACTTGGGACAAAAAGGCCACTGTTTTGGAGGAAGTAGATCCAGGATCCTACATTGTCAGAACAGAAGTTGAACAGAAACTGTCAAATGCTGAAGAGGAATTGAAAGAGCCTGCTGAAAACGCAAGAGACACTGCAGAATTGGACAAATGTAGAGGATTCAGCATGCACACAACAGAGAAAACATCACCAGTGCTGGACAGTAATGGATCAGCGGAGTTTACACAAGCGCCCCTGATAAGAAGATCCATACGTATTATCAAATAACTTGACATTGTAAGAAAAAGAACTGCACATCTAAAAAGTTTATGCTGCTGATGTTTGTTTACACCTTCATGTTGAAATTTAAATTGAAATGAATACTGTATTAGTGTGTCATGTTGTTAGATTAAATATCTCAAGGAAAGTGGATGTAACAATAGAGTGCTAGTGATAATTCTGACCACTAGAGGGAGTTGGAGATGAGTTGTTGCAGCCAGGGTTAGATTCAAAATGGATTCCCCCACGAGCTCATGAGTTCTAAAGCTAATAAATTATAATTACTATAAAAGAACCAAGTTTCTTTATTACAATAAAAGAAACATCACAGATGTTTTGTACTGAAATGTGTGTGGCTGCAGAGGCTGTGGGAATGCTGGAGGTGAATCCATGGATACTCAGTGACTCTCATGGGACTCTCTTTTGCTTCTCTCTTTGTCTGCCTTACGGTACAATAAATGCAATTTTGTGTAATATTACACCTGTCTTATTACCTGATAGTAAAAGAATTGTGAATCTGAATTCAAAACTCCAGAGGACTGCTAACTCGACCTGTGAGATCATGGGCACCAGTATTCACTGCATCGAGAACATTTACAAGAGGCAGTGTCTTAAAAAAGCAGCCTCTAGCCTCAAAGACCCCCGCTACCCAGGCCATCCCCTCTTCATTCTGCTACCATCGGGGAAAAATGTACAGGAGCCTAAAGACGAGCCCTCAGCAGCACAAGGACAGCTTTGTCCCCGCTGCCATCAAATTCCTGAATAATCAATGAACCAAATACACTGCCTGACTTTTCGTTCACGATTATTGTTATATTTGTATAGTAAGGTTGTAAGATGGTTATAATAGGAATGTCTGTACTGTGACGATGGTGCAAAACACCAAATTTTGTGACTTGTTCTTGATAGTAAATTTTGACTTCGATTCTGCTTTTATCGAATATTTTCTGTGTATATGCCTTTTTTTAAATTTACTTTTCAATTATTGTACTTTTGCAGGCTGTGAGAGTTCTTTAATTGGCCAACCAGTCAAATTGTAATGACACAAAGGAATCTTTTTATTGATGGGTCCTTGCTAACTCCCTACTCTCTCTCACACCTGTTCCAACTCCCCTTGGTTTCTTGCCGGTAACCTACACTGGAGATTCATCACCATTACAACCACAGAGCAGCAGGGCTTGGCTTGAATTCACATCTGGTGACAGTAAGAAGCGGGAAAGGGGGAATCCAAGGCACAAGACTGCTGGACATTGTGCATTACAGTTTGCTCATTAATGCTGGAGAATTGTTCATCTGATAGCAATGGTACAGATACATAACCAACGTTTCAGGCCTGAGACCCTCATCAAAGTATGAGCAAAATACCAAAAGACATCCGAACAAAATGGTGGAGGGAGGGACAAGGGGAAGAGCACAATCCCACAACCAAGAAGTCAAAGGTCGATATTTAAATTTAGACATACGGCATGGTTACAGGCCCTTCCAGCCCACGAACTTGTGCTGCCCAAATATCCTCTATTAACCCGTAACCTCCATAGATTTTGAAAGGTGGGAGAAAACCAGAGCACCCAGGGGAAACCCACACGGACATGGGGTGAACATACAAACTCCTTGCAGACATCACGGGATTCGAGATGGATCACTGGCGCTGCAATAGCGTTGCGCTGACCACTATACTAGCCATGCCACATATGGGAGGGAGGGCAGGAGAGAGATAAAAAGCTGAGGGCCGATAGGAGGAGGGGACTGCTCTCTGAATGTAGAGGGAATGGGGTGGAGAGGTGGAGGAAAGGCAAACAAGGGATGGGGGGGGGGAGAGAGAGAGAGATATGGGCTTAACAGAAACCAGAGAAATTGATGTTAATCCCATCTGGTTGGAGAATGCCCAGATTAGTTCTGCTCCTCCAATTTGTAGGTGGCCTTGGTTTGGCAGTGCATTAGGCCATGGACAGACATGCTGGCGACCAGCAGATCATTGTGGGGGGAAGTATTCGTTTGAGGTCAGAGGTGAGCGCCATGATCTTGTTATTAATCACCAATACTGGACCATCTAGTCAGGCGTGCAAGGCAGGGGAAGGCAGAATTATTCAAGAGCTGGTGTCCAACTGGGCTGAGGTGTGGACGGCCACTATTTCCCCATCGAAGAATGAACAACCACAAGACAATAATAATAATGGAATGGTGTAACATCAGGAAAAGCAGCCGTGACTACCTGTACCTGAGAGTTCAGCCGAGTGTCTTCTATATCCTCCGATGGAACTCGTTCAGGACTCCACGCTCCTGTCTGCTGAAACATTTTTTGAGCTCGATCCGTCATCCAAGATTGACTCTCCTTTATAATCCCATCTTGAGGTCTATGGGCAGAGGAACCAAACATTTAGAAAGGACATCAGTACACACCGAGCTGCAACTACCCAACACCAGGCAGAATCTCCCACTACATCACCTTGCCTGCGAGGAATTAAACAGGGGCATGAGCCAAATTTTCACCGAGCAATAGTCTGTCCTTCTACACTGGAATATGGAAATCAATTTAATGACATTTCTGCCTCACATTTCTCAGGGGAATATTCCGGAAAGGATTTGCAAAAAAAAAAATCATATTTCAGAAAAGGTGATCTTTTTAAGATGCATGCCACCTCCCTCATTTTTGGAATACACAACTAATAAATGGTTCATGTCTTCTGATTGATCAAGGTGGGGGCATTTGCCCTAACATGATAGAATCTTCTTAATTTCCTTTTTATACTTATGATTAATTATTAAATTAAACCTCATGGACTGTAGTCAGTCTCAGAGAAGGCTCACTAAATATAATTTCCTAAAGACCTCCTGCTAAGTGCCCACCTCGGCACACGAGAAGGTACCTTACAGCGGCCATGATCAATGAGGGCCCTACGGGGGCCACAGCATATTTAAGTAAAATCCTTGTTTTCCCTTCACTCTACGTAACTTAAATTTTTTTTATGTAGTCGGTATGGAAAAACTTGTCTGGAAGGAGGCCCTTAAACTTTGAGCAGAGACCCTGGGGGGGGGGGGGGGTGGGGTTGGGGGTGGGGCATAGTGAAAAAAAAGGGTTGGGAATGGCTGCCTAATGAAGCAGCTTTAATCCCTTCTTAGATGGAGGTGGGTCTCTGCCTTCGAGCATCTGCCCCTGTACGGTTTCTTCCCAAGTATGTGTGCACCAAACTGTGCCTGTGGGTGTGCACATAGAATTATCTTGCAGCAGGGCCAAGTCTCCACTTGTTCTGGACCTCCTTGAGACTGGACTAGGACTTTGCTCGGCGGAGCTGATTACGTAGAAGCTGGTGTGCAATGGCTACTGCCTGTTAAAATAATTCCGGCAACGACCTCCCAACTGGAGTGAAAGCAACTCTACCTCGATCCCAAGGGACTGGCTAAGAAGATCTTTGTGAGGTGGATCCTTCCTCAACATCACATTTGTTCCCCGTATCTCGAACTTTTACCCTCTCTTCCAAATTCTTGCTCGTTGGGGTTAGCGCAACGCCTTCACTGCCCCAGCGATTGGGACTGGACCGGGGTTTGAATTTTGTGCTGTCTGGAAGGAGCTTGTACGTTCTCCCCGTGGTTGCGTGGGTTTTCTCTGGGGGCTCCGGTGTCAAGTCTAGTCAAGTCATCTATATTTATTGTTCATGCCATGCTCGCATGGTAAAGATGAGATAAGGTTTCTCCAGGACCATGCAGCAGATTTATATAAATATAAATTAAAATAGAGGTTAAAATATTAAGATGTATACAGTAAAAGTGCACACTATCCACAAATGTTCTGGGAATTCAGGAGCCTGATGGTTCAGGGGGAAAAAATTGTTGCCCAATCTGGACGTAAGGACGTTCCTCCTACCAGATGGCAGAAGGGAGAACAGTTTACATGAGGGGTGTGTGGAGTCCTTCACAATGTTTATTGCTTTCCACGTTCAAAAAACATACACCGGGGGGTAAAGGTTAATTGGAAGGCATGGATTCATGGGCTGAAATGGCCTCCTACTGTGCTGTGTGTCTAAATAAAAGAAACCCCTAGCATTACCCACTCAGTTGTGATGGCCACTCTCTGCTTTCCTTTATCCAGGACTCCAGTAAGACTGCAAACAACTTCATCTTTTTCCCTTGTCACCAGTCGTGTCCATGCCCCTTTTCCAATTTGCTTATTGTTACCTCTTCTCAGACTTGCTGCTCATTGCTGGAAAGTGGTGTAGTGCAACGCTATTACAGCGCCAGGGACCTGGGTTCGAATCTGGTTAAGGTGTTTGTACGTTCTCCCCGTGACCTGTGTGGGGGAGAACTTATGGGGTGTGGAGGGTTGTAGGATGGTGTAATTGGATGGCATGAACTTAAATGGCCAGAATCAGTTTCTTCCATGTTGTAAATTAAAAAAATGATTCTTCGCCCATGCTTTTGTTACTGTTCTCTGGACTTAATCTACCCAGGGCCATTCTAACAATTAAATAGGTCCCTGTTCTCACTGACCTATAGTGTTGCCTGATCTCCACACAATAACTTCTTCCTCGACCACATCTCTTTCCCCAGCCGTTGTTGCTGTGGCTTTCCAGGTCCTCTCGCATCCTGTTGGTTTGGTTTGCCTTTCTCCCTTCCCCACAATGAATTATTAGGGGCCCCTTCCCCTGAGTCGATGGTAAGTCCAATTCATGCAGTCCTCTAGGCACCTCTGTGATACCAAAAGGCACAGGACATTCAGCCCCTGGAGTCTGCCCCACCATTCAATCACGAGCTGGACAATTTTGCCACTCAGCCCCAGCGACCAGCCTTCTCCCCATAAATAACCTTTGATAACACATATGAAAATTGGTGATATAATTTGTTTTAAATTATATGTGCAGCACGGTAACAGGCCTCAATCCTATGCCGCCCAATTAAGCTACATTTTGAGAGGTGGAAAAACATATGGTCAAAAGACACCCTCAGTTCAGTATTTTTAACCTGTTATTTTTATGTATTTACATGTATTTCCAACATCTTTTCAGTGGTTATACTTTGAGTATACGTGGGCTGGAATGAATTTAGTTTTTATCTACAGCATGGTAGAAGCCGATGCCGGCCATTTAAACCTGTGCCGTGCAATTACATCCAAATTAACCTACAGCCCATACGTTTTTGGAGGGTGGGAGGAAACTGGAGCACCCGTAGGAAACCCACGCAGGCACGGGGAGAATGTACAAACTCCTTACAGGCAGTGGCAGATTCAAACCTGGATCACTGGCGATAAAATAGCATCGCACTAACCTTGCCACCCACCAAGGAAGGGTGTTAAATGCATTCACCTGCTTTTTAATCATTAAGCATGCACGTTTCAAGGGTTGCATCGGTGAGAGGAGGACATGGGTTTCTCAGTGCGAGACAGTATGAGGAAATGGTGATATTGGTATCACTGCCTTGATTGGGAGGAGAACAATGAAACCTTATCCCTCTGGTCACCCTAATTATTTGGGTCATTTATTGGATTCAGACGATCGTCCGCAAGTTTTTGTCTCTTTGTTTGGAACGACTAGAAGAATTGAAAGCAAGGAGAAGAATTTTCAACTCGACCTGCTTGGTTGAGTTGAAAACTCAGCTACCATCTGAGATTCTATTATGTAAAAAAACCCCATATTTATTTATTTCTTTGCATAGATGAAGTATTTTTCTGTCTGTCTGTGTGTTATGTCTGATTGTGTGTCTGCGTGTTTTGCACCGAGGACCGGAGAACGCTGTTTCGTCGGGTCGTACTTGTACAATTGGGTGACAATAAACTTGAATTGTGCATTACAGCTGGATAGGTTCAATGGGAAAGGAGGAACCAGTCCCTCGGTGGCAAGGCCTGCTTTTATCGTCTGTCCCCAACTGCCCTTGAACTGAATGGTTTCTTGGGGCTTGGCAGAGACATGTTGGCTGGAACCGATAATGGTAGGGTCAGTGAGAATCAGGAGTGAACATCCTTTTTACATTCTAGCCCATTGATTCATCAGGTCAGATAAACAGTCAAACCATAGGAGCAGAAATAGGCTATTTGGCCCATCGAGTCTGCCCTGCCATTCAATCAGCCCCACTGTCCAATCTTATATTAATCCAATTAAAACAATGGAACATTACAGCACAGAAACAGGCCCTTTGACCCTTCTGGTCCATGCTGAACTATTATTCTGCTTAGTCCCACTGACCTGTACTCAGACCATAGCCCTCTGTACCCCTCCGATCCATTTTCCTTAAATGGTAAAATGGTGCCCGCATTCACCACTTCAGCTGGCAGCTCGTTCCACGCTCCCACCACTCTAATGTTTCCCCTAATCCTCTCCCCTTACACCCTCACCCCATGTTCTCTATTAATGCAGAATGTTTCACCAGCCAGACTCTTGATTACAGATCCAGTGGGTTAAGATGGAAGAAAGCAAAACTAAAAGAATAAATCACAGCCATAACCTTTAAAAGTACGTGACATTTACATCATTCACCGATAACATTTAATGTGTGATTCTTCTGCACAACAGTTCCAATGAGATTTGCCAGAGGTTTGATAGTGATCCAATGATCTGCCCTCAACTTTGTAGCATTAAATTCGTTCAGCACGGATTACACCACATTACAAATTAACTCACTGGCGGTCAAACTTACAGGGCATTCCCAGAGATGTGCTGCTGTTCCGGCAAGGTGCTCTGACCCGGATCCATCTCCTGGGTAGGTGATGGTGGCTCCATGCGCTGAAATAGTAATGGCGTTCGATTCTGTGTGAGATATAACATGGCCTAGGGCTGGCATCAGACAGACTTATGGGAATGAAGATATCAGATTCAGAATGTGATGCCGTAAGAAGATTCATTTACTTCCCAGGTCACTCTGGATTCTGGGAAAAAGGAGGTCATTTAACACCACGGCTGTGAGAACTTTGCACGATCCATACCTCGAGAATACTGGTAGAAATTGCTGCTTATAAATGTTACAGCATAACTAACAAATCAGATTATTTTCAGTCACAATATGCACAGGGAAAAATGATTATTGACGTTGGCATTTTTTGACCCAAAAATTCAAGTCATTTTGGGGATTTAAGGTGAGGTGGTCCATGGAAGGGGACAATCCGATTGGATAGATCAGCCTAGAGGCCAGATGGGGAGGGATGGGCATTCAGAGATGCCCATGCAAACTTTAAATCAGCAAGTTTCAAACTTCAAGCACATATCAGCCAGGGAGAGTGGGGGGGGGGGGGGGGGAAAGAGAGAGAGAGAGAGAGAGAGAGAGATAGGGAGAGAGTAGAGAGAGAGAGAGTAGAGAGAATAGAAAGAGATAGAGTAGAGAGAGATAGAGAGAGTGAAAGAGAAAAGTGATAGTAGATAGAGAGTAGAGAGAGAGAGGGAGAGGGAGAGAGATGAGATACAGAGTAAAGAGATAGTAGTGAGAGTAGACAGAACGAGAGGAGAGTAGAGAGAGAGTAAAGAGAAGCCACTTTCAGGTTAATTCTCTGCCAAGAATGTGCCTGCAAAAGCGGATGCAGCCCTGTGGAATGGTCGTTCAGGTGGCAGCCCTGAAAGCGCTCTGTCTCCTGTCAGCGGGGGACATCGGGGCAGGGGCAGCTGGTGTGGGACGTTGGGGCAGGGGTGGCGGGGAGGGGAGCTGTCAGGGACAGGGAGGGGGGCTGTCAGGCAGTGGGGGGGGGGGTGCTGTCAGGCGCGGGGAAGGGGGGGCTGTCAGGCAGCGGGGATTTGGGTCACCATCAACCTGGCTGCATTCAGGCGCCTTGGGGAGGGGGGGGGGGGTTAGGGTGGGGACAACACTGCTCAGATGCGGAGATTCTACCTCCCGTATTGGTGAGTGCTCCTCCGAGCCGCATCAGGCTCTTTCAGGTGGCCTCCCAACAGCCGCATTCGGGTAGGATATACGGCTTTACATCGGGGTATTCTGGCCACATGAAAGAGGCTACAGAGAAAAAAAGAAGAGTAAAGAGATAGTTGAGAGATAGAGAGAGCAAACAGTAGGCAGAGAGGAAAGAGAGAGAGATAAGGGAAAAAGGATACCTACAGGAGCATGTCTCCTTCAGAATAACTACCATGGTACGATCTTAAAAGTTGCCTCCAAACTAATAATAATGCATAAAGATTACATCATTTTTGACTGTCGAGAGGCATGAGTTTAAATCCCACCTGGGGAACTTCACATCAATTTCACATGAAATCCAAATGACGATTATGGTGAGCATGGAGCTAGTGTGTCGCTGTAAAATCCCGTCTTTCTCAGCTCCCGCCCCCACCCCCCAACCCTCCTGGCACGGAAACCGCACTCCAGAGTCAATACGATCTGGCTGATTCATTGATTCCCCGAGGAAGCCAAGGATGATTAAAGGATGAGCAGGAAAAAAAAATGCTTGCCCTGCAACAGGCACTTGCATTTGAAAACAGGGAGAATTTATTCAATGGAATGCAAGCTGCCCTGATTGGATGTTTAGCTCTGAGTGACTTCCTATACATTGTGGTTGTGGTCTTCCCGTCCTTCAGACATGCACACTGTTCCCATTCTTATTGGCAAGAAAAGCACAGAAATGCTGGAGGAACTCAGCAGGTGTCGCAGTGTCCATAGGAGGTAAAGATATTTAACTGACGATTTAGGCCAGAAACATCAGTTATTTACCTCCTATGGAGACTTGCTGAGTTCCTCCAGGTTTTCTGCACTTTTACTACAATCTCAGCGCCTGCAGACTATTGTGGTTCACCGGACTTGCATGTGGAGGGATTAACTATAATCCAGGAAAGGAGTTACTCATCCATCACCGATGACCAAGGGCAGCAATGATAGTGGGCCATGGGGCACCTACGATTCTGGACATCAAAGTGGAGACTGATTTGACACCTAGAACACTTTTACCAATTGATACCATAACTAAAATTTGATGGATGTCAACAATTTATCTTTGCAAAATTTCACAGCCAGTTTACAGGTTCAATGTTGAATGACCTTACTGAGTAAATGAACGTCATCTGAACCCAAAGCATTCATTAAAAAAAAGGTCATGCATCTCTTCAGACAAGATGCAGAAATGAAATCCGGGGTAAACCTTTCTCCATCAGTTTCGGAACACTCTTTGAGATGAGATACTTTTCTTTATCGACCGCGTACAGACGCCAAAAAAAAAGCACACAAGCTTCTCTTTGGAAATCAGTCTGGAACCAGAGAACCATAGAACAGCATAGAAACGGGCCCCTTTCAGCCTGTTTAGTCTGTGCTGAACCTTTTTTTTTGCTTCCTTCCACTGATCTGCACCCAGTCTGTAGCCGTCCATACCTGCCCCAATTCTTGTTAAATGTTAAAATTGAACCGGCATTTACCACTTTAGTGGGCAGCTCGTTCCACACTCCTACCACTCTCTGTTTGGAGAAGTTTCCCCTAAACCTTTCCCCTTTTAGTCTTAACCCATGTCTTCTGGTTTGTATCTCAAGCTGTTTATCCCCCTCATAATTTTAAATACCTCTATCAAATCTCCCCTCATTCTTCAACACTCCAGAGAATAAAGTCCTAATCCAGTGGTTCTCAACCTTTTTCTTTCCACTCAGATACCGCTTTAAGTTATCCCTCTGCCATTGGTGCTCTGTGATTAGTAAGGGATTGCTTAAGGTGATAGATGAGTGGAAAGAATGTTTGAGAACCACTGTTTTAATCGTACCTCATGGACTCGTTATGTGCACGGTTTCAGGACTCCAAAGGAAATGGGCCAATGACAATTTTTCTCAAGCAAAATATTTCAGTAACAATTGGGTCTAGAGCAGTGATTCTCAACCTTCCCTCCCCACTCACCTACCACCTTAAGCAATCCCTTACTAATCACAGAGCACCGATGGCATCGGGATTACTTAAAGTGGTATGTGAGTGGAAAGAAAACGGTTGAGAACTACTGTCCTAACCTGTTTAACTTTTCCCTGTAACTCAGTTTCTGAAGTCCAGACAACCATGCAAATTTCTCCTCCGATCACCCCTCACCAATGAGCCAAGTTTGACCGGTGGGCGCACATCAAGGCAAAGACAGCCACATCACTGGGACAACTGGTATCAATCAACTTATTACAAGAGCAGCTTCGCTTGTAGAAAATTGATCCGGCACTGCCCCCCCCCAAAATAAAACATTGATCATTTACAAATGTTTCCATTTTCTCTCTCAGTCTTGAATCTGCCTTAAGCATTAGCCCTTTTTACACACAGACGCCGTAAAGAAGACCTGTCGTTAAGCCAGCTTTGCTTGTTTACACTGAACCAATCAAGGGTGATGTATAACAGACACATCCTTCCCCGTCCTGGTCCTGACCTGCCGGCTCACCCTTCTTACACAGACGACGATTCGGCGTTGTGACTACCTCCGCTGCCGGCTTAAAGGCGGGACCGCAATGAACTTTAATTCCATCTTTGTACCTTGGTGGTGGAGGCTGAAACATTGGGGGTATTTAAGAGAATTTTAGAATGAAAGAATAAGAGAATCATGAATGAAAGAAAAATAGAGGGTATGGTTTAGGGAGGGTTTAGTACTTTTGTTTTAAGAATGAATATATGGGTTGGCACAACATCGAGGGCTGAAGGGCCTGTACTACACTGTATTGTTCTATGTTCTAAGGTGCAATATTCCCGCATTGAAGTGGCTGTGTAATAGGGATTATTGTCAAAGAGTAGCTCGTAGTATATCAGTGACAGTCCAGGCCATGCAAGTTGGGCTATATTGACAATGGGGATACAACTGTGTCTGGTACATTGACCCCTTCTCTCCACTCAGTATTCCCTGCACTGAATTTCATCATGTTGTCATGCATGGGAGCATTCTGTGCATGCACTGGGCGTTCCCTTCACCCTGAGAGAGGCCACAGTTTTAGGCTTATGGTTTGGCAGTAAAATATAAGGGCCGGAGCTGCTGTCAAGGCAGCAGTGTCACAGGTGCAGAAAATGGGGAGACACAGCACTTTGCCACATGGTCCTGCCATCCAGTCCAACGGCCCCATACAGGCTTTAAATATAAAGAAGCCGACGGCAGTTTACTTGAAAATCCGGCAACCGCAGGGTCTGAACCCTCAAGGCCTGAGTTCGGCAGCAATCTCGAGGAGTTTCAGATCCCGGGGAACCAGAAAGTGGGGAGAACACACCCCCCACCCTCGTTTGAGGAGGAGAAGCAGAGGAGATGACCCAACAGGACGGTAACCAGGGCAGTGGGCCCAGTGAGGGACTCTGCAGCTAAAGAACCTGCAGGTTTGAAACTGGCTGAAGAGGTACCGGGATATCAGAACTGGGGACGGCGAGAGCAGGAGGGGCTCCCGAGGGGCCTGGTTGTAGATTCGGATCTGGAGCTCAGTCTGCCCCTGGTTTGGACCGAAGGCCGTGAGACCGCAGAGACTGCAGGAGCACTGGAGGCGAATCCGCGCAAACTCTGTGACTCTGGAGCGGGGGTCCCTTTTGCTTCTTTTTCACTGACTGTAAGGGGCGCTGGGCAATTTTTGCTGACTCGAAACTGTGTCATAGTTACACAATTTTTATTACACGAAAGTAAAGGAGTCATGAATCTTAAAGCACTTTGAAATGGCCACAAAGGGAAATGAAGATGCCTTAGAGAGGCAAGTCTTCTTTCAGTGAATTTATGGTTATTTGCTTTGCACAATTAATGCCTTGTGGTGCTGAACACATTTCAAAAGGTTGATGCCCTCAGTTGCATCGTCGGTGATCCCTGCATGCCTTCAGCACCACACAGGCAGTGTACATGCCTAATGCTGAGAGTAACCGGCCCAGTTTCATTCACCTGCGCGACGCAAGGCCACAAGGCGTTCAAAACAAAAGAGACCCTAACGCGGAAGACATTACCGGCGGCGAAGAAACCATTGGGAAATGCAGGGAACATCCCCAACCACCAACCTCTCCTGAGAAAACTAGCAGGTTGTTTAAAACCCACAGGCATTTGACAAACTCCACAACACTCAAGCAGCTCGACCCCATCGAATGTTACTTGATCGTCACACCATCCTTAAACATTTGTTTCTTCTACCTGTTGTACCTCTTGGAAATAAAAAAATCATTACAGTACAAACATTTGGCAAGAGTTTTTAACACCAGGATCTGAAGCAGTTCAGATTTTACATCTTCAATGACATCTAACCACGGATTCTCGGAAGCAATAAATGTTCAGATTTTTTTTCTTGGTTGAACGTGGTATTGCATTGAAGACAACAGAACTGAATTTCAGCACTCGGGTGCAATACACAGCTGCTACCGTATAATGTGTGCACTGCTCTGCTTGGCATCGAATTTGCAGCCCCTTTTGGAGATTTGAGTCTTGCTCCCTCCGCATTTCTGTGCCAACATGAACCGAAGCTTCGAGAGACCTGCTTTCAAACCTCCAGGCCCACAGAGAAGTCAAGCCAGAATCAGGCAGAAGGCACGGAGGAAAACCATGGAGGAGGATCGAGCGGCACAGGAGTCACGGTTTGGATACCCCAGATTTGCCGAGATGCAAAAAAAAAATAACCAGGCTGGAAGCTCATTATCGCCAAAGGAAAGTTCCATTCTCGGCTACTGTGACATCTAAGGCGAAGGCCAATGAATGAGGACGTGCAAGAAGCAAGCAGCAACAAGGCAAAATTGTAAGCCGGGCAAATCAAGGAAAAGCTTGGTTCTTTCTCTGGGTGAGTTTCTGCTTTGAATTTCCCCTTTTGTTTGAGCTGCTGCCCTGATCAGGTTTGTGATTGGATGGACACTCTCCGCTACACTAGTACCTGCTCCTCGTGGAGTAGCTGGAGCTTTTTGGCTTTGCTCTGCCGGTAATATTCCATGATCATCATGGCCGCGTAGATCTTCCCAACCGTGAGATCCGTTGCTGCAGAGGACGACAAGGTGAGAGGGTTATGTTAGGGAGCGGGACGGAAAAGCTGGCATCATTGTTGTTTCCTTGCCCACATCCCATCCCTAGCTACAAACTCCTCTCAAAACTCCCTGCTCACTTTAGACCAGTGGCTTTCAAACTGCCCCCCGAAATTCACATTCCACCTTAAGTAACCCCTATGGGATTGCTTAAGGTGGGATGTGAGTGGGAAGAAAAAGTCTGAAAACCACTATTTTAATTGTACTTAATGGACTTATTATGAGAATGGTTTCCTAACTCCAAAGGAAATGGGCCATTGACAATTTTTCTCAAGCAAAATATTTCAGTAACAATTGGGTCCAGAGCTGTGATTCTCAACCTTCCCTTCCCACTCACACACCACCCTAAGCAATCCCTTACTAATCACAGAGCACATGGCATAGGGATTACTTAAGGTGGAATGTGAGTTTAAGGGGCAGTTTGAAAACCACTGCAGTTTAGACCATAAGACCCTATGAGTAGAAATAGGCTATTCATCCCATCAAGTCTGACCCGCCATTCAATCAGGAACTGGTTCATTTTCCCACTCAGATAAGACCACCTCTCAAGCATTTCTTAAACCTGGTTAACTTTCCCGAACAGCTGCATAAGTCAGAGCAGGAAATTTCAGAAATGTGCGTTAGGTGTGGTGTGGAGATTGGAACCTATTTGTCCACTCCACCTGGCTACGTACAAAGTTGAGACCCTTCTGGGAAGACCCGGGCGGGTGGGGGGGGAGGGGGGTGTGCACCGTTTAGAAAAAATTTACAAAAGTGGATTTTCCACAAGATCCGGAGTTGGGAAATACAGGTACATCATCCTTTATCTGGACATCTGAAATCCAGAAAGCTTCAAAAACCGGGGTGGGGGAGAGACAGCAGTGCGACTCGGGCGGGTGAGGGGGGGAGACAACAGCGCTACTCGGGCGGGCAAGGGGGGGGAGATGGCAGCGCGACTGGAAGGGGGTAGAGGTGGATACAGCAGCACAATTCGGGTGGGCTTGAATCTGGGGCAGCTGGCTTTGGTTCTGAAATCCGGAAATATCCGAAATTCGGAACACTGTATCCCCAAGGGTTCTGGATAAAAGATTGTGTACCTGTATCGGAGTTTTAGACTGTCCAAATATCATATTCAGTTCAGGAAGGTCGCCTTGGTGGTAGGCAAAAAGTGTACAGCGGTTTACGTGGGAGTCCGACTCCCAATTAAATATGGAAATGCAGAGTTGCATCCCCTTGGAGAAGATCCCTTACAGTCTCAGGGGAAAACATGACACATTCGTTAAGGTGGGGCAGCCCTTCATGGGCATGTAGATTGACCAGCTCCCCTACCCCGTGAAATATGGATTATAAAAACCTGTCCTAGTAGGGAAAGGATTGGAGTGAAGGAAACAAAACTGGCAACAAGTGACATGTGTGTTTTCTTTTTAGTCCTTTCTCAGTTGGTTTTATTTTAGTTTGGTTTTTCTCTTTGTTTCTTTTTTCTTTTATTTCTTACTTGGGTTATTTAGTTAATTTGTTTTTTTTAGGTTTTCGGTGGGGGGGTCTCCTGAACCCCACTTGTATAATGTCTGGTTATGTGTTTGGGGGAAAGGGAGGGGGATACAAAACACAGACTCTGTACGTTCCACGAATGCTGAGAAAGATTGTAGTGATTGTTGAAATTATTTTTGAGTCAAAATAAACTTTCCTAAACAGTCCGTAGGATGAGCAAATCTTTTGACAAACTCAACTCCAATGCTTCTCTGTGAAGTGAAACCCCATAGAAAGCAGAACATGTGAAGATCTTGCTTTAGAGTTGCCCATTAGATCACAGAATACAGAATGTGGCAGGGTGCTAGGAAGCCCTTCGGCCCATCAGACTCCTGCCAGCTCTGAGGAAAAGCCAGGGAAATCATCCCGCGCCCGCAGCTCCTCCCCTAAACCGTGGAAATAGCTTTCTGGAAACACATGCCTAATTGGCGTTCTCGTGACATTTAGCACCTGCCAGATGGTGTGTTTCATATCTCAGCCCTCTGTGTGAAAAATAAAAATGCTCTCACTTCTTCCCTTAATTCCTGCGCCAGTTATTTTAAACCTAGGGCTCTGGATACAACCCACTTGCTGGAGGAATCCATGGAGCGGCACGGTTAGCTTAGCGGTTAGTGCAATGCTGTTGCAGTGCTAGTGACACGGGGTTCGAAACCGAGTGCTGCCATGTAAGGAATCTGTACGCTCTCCCCGTGTCTGCGTGGGTTTCCCCCCACCATTCAAAACAGACTGGGGTTGTAGGTTAATTGTGATTTTCGGGCAGCACGGACTTATAGGCCGGTAGGGCTTGTTACCGTGCTGTATGTCTAAGATAAATTAAAGATGTAGGAAGAGTTCAAATCATCTGAGTATTTCACTGTCCCGGACAGCCTGCAGGACAGTATCAAAAAGTTTCGAACCTTTTGGAAAAATCGCAAACTATAATCTGCTCCTGGCTGGACGCTTAAGGCAGATGGATTCCTCATGTAGTAAAGCAGTAGGAATATATAGATTTGGTGAATTAAAGTCAAAAGGCAATGTTATTATGGCTTGAAATTTAAACTTACTGCGCAGTAACAGGCCCTTCCAACCCACGAGTCCGTGCTGCCCAAATAACTACAACCTGAAGGGTGGGAGGAAACCAGAGCACCCGGAGGAAACTCACACAGACACAGGGAGAACATACAAACAGACAGCATCCTATTCAAACCTGGGATCACTGGCGCTGTAATAGCGTTGTGTTAACTGCTACATTAACTGTAGAACCATAGAACATTATTGACCCTCCTAATCTGTGCCAAACCACTTTACTGACCAGCACCCAGCCCTCCACACCTCTCCCATCAATGTACCTGTCCAAATTCTTCTTAAGTGTTAAAATTGAACCTGCAGTCATCACTACAGCTGGCAGCTCATTCCATACTCCCACCACTCTCAGTGGGCAGTTCCCCCTTGTTTTTATTATTTACACATACAGTAGGGTAACGGGCCATTTGGCCCACGAGTCTTTGTCACCCAAATACAGCCAATTAACCTACACCCCTGGTATGTTTCGAACAGTGGGAAGAAACCGGAGCCCCCGGGAAAACCCACGCAGATGCATGAGATATCATGTGAACTTCTTACAGTCAGCGCGGGATTCGAAACCACATCCCGAGCGCTGGCGCTGCGCCAACCGTGTCGCTCACAAATCTCCCCTCATTCTTCTACACTTCAGGGAATTAAGTCCCAACCTGTTTAACCTTTCCCTGTAACTCAGTTCCTGAAGTCCGGGGAACATCCTAGTAAATTTTCTCTGCCCAAAACTGCAAAACCATGCTGAAATGTTTTAAAAAATTCCACAAAACCAATATAACAGCTTAAGGGAAAATAAAAGGGATATTATCAACACAATCTTCTCTGCTTCTCATTTATGTCAGAATCATGGCTCAATGAAATTTAATCCTGCATTGTTCTAATCTCATGAGAATGGCTACAATTTGTTGTCAAAGGTCATAGGACAAATCAAAGTCCAAGGGCTGACACGCTATTACAGTGTCAGCACCCTGGGGCTTAAATCCAGCGTTATCTGCAAGGAGTTTGTATGTTTTTCCCGTGACCTCGTGGGTTTCCTCGAAAACGCATGGGTTTATAGGTTAGTGTGTTCAAGTGGCATGGGCTCATGGGCTGGAAAGGCCTGTCTCTAAATTTAAAAAAAAATTAACATGCTGGATGACTGAGGAATAAAAGGGCAGATTTCCAAGTGGTGGGCCTGGGATAGGATGGTTATGATAAATCGAGGGGGTGGGGGGGGGGGTCATCTGGACTTTTAAGCCACAATAAAGTATTGTGATAAATCTGGAATGAAGGGCCCAGAGCAGACATCATCCATTATTCAGTGCAGATAAAGTACAAATTGAAAGTTGACCAGGACCAAATAGAAACCCTGCAGATGCTGGAACTCTGAAACAAAACCAGAAAATCCTGGAAACACTCAGAATGGTCAAGCAGCATCCATGGAGAGATCCAGGAGATGTTAGAAACTTGGAGCTTACCTCCACAATAGACATTTGGTATCAGATTTAATTTTAAATCTAAGATTGGCAGATTTTTTTTAACCCAAGGTATGAAAGTAAGGGCTTGTAAAGTAAAATCTCTGTTATCTGGAATTCAAGCATCTAGCAGCCTCAAGCAACTGGCAAAAAAAAAATCACAGAAAATAAATGTCAAAAATACGAGAGCTTAAAATGACCACCACTTATCTGGCATTTATCAATCCCCATAGGTGCCGGATACCGGGGGCTTTTACCGTCTGAGGGGTTAGACGGAAGAAGTGGCCATCAGGCACAGAACCAACAAGAATGTGGCAGGAACCTGAATGGTAGCTGGTTAAAGCATCAGGAGTGATCAGGGGAGAGTTATAAACAGCTCCACTTACATTTGTGAGGTGTGACCAGCAGATCAATCGTCTTCTGTGAGAGGTTTGGCCAAATGGACATCATCTCTTTCCTTAACTCACGGTCCATTTGGTGTTTGTCAGCCCCTCCTAACAAAGAGATAGGCAATATAGGATTGATCAATATATTTAAAACTGATTGAGCCATTGTGGCCCCAAGATCTGTTTCTATGGGCAACCACTGAGATTTCCTCTGCCACCATATTAAAATTCAAAGCTCAAATTTATTGCCAGAGTACATCCATGACATCACCTATAATCCCGAGATTCTTTTTCCTGCAGGCCAGGCAGAATTTCTAATCTTTTCCTGAAGATTGGATGAATGAAATCTCAGGTACTTAGCACCTGAGGTATGATCACTGCACAGTCACTTAGGTCAGATTAAAATTGAGAGTGACCTTCCAGCAGGATATTTTCCCCCTGGCCAGAAATAAAATGGACCGGTAGCTACAGCAATACGCAAACCTGCTGGAGAAACTTAGCATGTCACTGATGAAGGGCCCAGGCTCGAAACCTTTGGTTAACTGTTACTTCCTTTGGATGCTGCAGGCCTGTTGAGTTTCTCCAGCACATTTGTCTACTGCATTGACCCTAAGCATCTGCAGACTCTCTTGTTTAACTGCAGCTACTTACTGCGGGTCTTAAAGCCTTTAGCTACGAAAGACGCAGCTGCCGAGAAACCATTTCCACAGGTCAGGCAGTCTAGAGTCCTGTTTACACAGAGATCCCACTAAACTGGTGTGTTTTTTTTTCAAAACTTTATTTATTAATTTTAACATATGAAGAAAGTAAGTAATTCACGTACAGAAAAAAAATACAAAATAAAGTAATACAAGTACAAAGTAACATAGTTAATACAATACCAATCTCGGCATCTCCCCCTAACAACTAAAAACTAAGACTAAAAAAAAACTATTTTTAACCCCTAAGCCCCCCCTCCCCACCCCCACGATAAAGAGTGAAGAATTAATACTATTAGTATAATTAAAAAAATTTAAAAATATATATCTTAAAAAAAAAGATCGATATATATTTAAAAAAACAAAAAAAATTAATTATTAATCCAAAAAAATTTTATTATATAAGAATATATATGAAAAAACAAAAACAAAAAAACTTAAACGAGAAAAAACCAACTAATAAAAAAACTAAAAAAAAAGAAAAAGAAAAAAAAGAAAACATATATATAGAAAAAATATATAATAATAATAAAAAAAGTTTTTTTAAAGAAAAAGAAATGATTAATTCAAACTTATTTAAATTGTATATAATCAATAAATGGGGTCCACTTTAACTCATGAAAAGACATCTTATCTTGTATAGAAAAAGATATTCTTTCCATAACCAAACAAAACTTCATCTCTGAATACCACCTATCTAAAGACAATACATTTCTATTCTTCCAAGTAATTGCTATACATTTCTTGGCCATTGCCAGCGCTAAGTAAATAAAAGAGATCTGGTAATTATCTAATTCTAAATCAATCAACGGTTGCCTATTCCCTAATAAAAATATATCAGTGTCTAATACAATATGAAGATTATTAAATACAGATTGAATAGCTGAATGACCCGTGTTTAACACCAGATTGGAGCTTTCACACTGAACCAGGAAAAGCCGGTTCAGTGTGACCTCTTACATGGGGGCCCGGCTTCCCAGAGGTGGGACCTGCAGCATTACAGTATTGGTGTCCTGGGAAGAGGGGTAAGCCTTTTATACAGGAGCCCATGTGAAACGCAGTGACTCTGATACTACCTACCATGGCGGGTAAGTACCGGGATGAAAATGACCCACCCCATCCCAGTTTCATTGCGTTCACACAGGTGTTAATTACTGCATTTCAAGGGGAGCGTAAAAGAGTCTTAGGATAAGGGGGCAGACTCTAAAAGTTAAAGGCAGAATTTCAGGAGTGAAGTTCAGAAACACATGACACACATACCACTTTAAGTATTCCCTATGCCATAAGTGCTCTGTGATTAGTAAGGGATATGTAGGTAGAAAGAAAAAGTTTGAAAACCACTGTTTTAATCGTACCTAATGGACTCGTTATATGCACGGTTTCAGAACTCTGGAGGAAATGGGCTAATGACAATTTTTCTCCAGCAAAATATTTCAGTAACAACTGGGTCTAGAGCAGTGATTCTCAGCCTTCCCTTCCCACTCACATTTTTCTTTGGCTTGGCTTCGCAGACGAAGATTTATGGAGGGGTAATGTCCATGTCAGCTGCCGGCTCGTTTGTGGCTGACAAGTCCGATGCAGGACAGGCAGACACGGTTGCAGCGGTTGCAAGGGAAAATTGGTTGGTTGGAGTTGGGTGTTGGGTTTTTCCTCCTTTGTCTTTTGTCAGTGAGGTGGGCTCTGCGGTCTTCTTCAAAGGAGGTTGCTGCCCGCCGAACTGTGAGGTGCCAAGATGCACGGTTTGAGGCGATATCAGCCCACTGGCAGTGGTCAATGTGGCAGGCACCAAGAGATTTCTTTAGGCAGTCCTTGTACCTCTTCTTTGGTGCACCTCTGTCTCGGTGCCACCTTACTAATCACAGAGCATCGATGGCATAGGGATTACTAAGGTGGTACGTGAAAAGGTTGAGAACCACTGCTGTAACTTCATCTAAATGAATCAAATGTAAATCTTACATTTAAGATTGGTAGATTTCTGATTAAATGGGAGATTAAGAGTAACAGAGCACTGGTTAGATTACATAGAAGGCTTGATTTCATCAAATTATTGATTTCAGGGCAACCATTGAGGGAGTAAAACATGAAAGCTCGCAGACACTGCGACTGAAGTCAAAACACAATGCAGGGGGAACTCGGCAGGTCAAACAGCATACTTTATATTGCAAAGGTACCGAACCAATGTTTCGGGCTTTAGCCCTTCAAGGTGAGAGCAAGCTGTAGGCAGGTGCCTGAAACATGCCTTGAGAGAGAGGCGCGAGACAATTTTTAGACAGAGTGTGGGAGGTGCCTGGGATAACTGGGTGGTGGTGGAAGCAGACGTGATGGCAAGCTTCTGGGAATAAGTGGGGAATGTAGGGATGCGGATCATATGCAGGAAGGAGAGAGCCCATTCTAATCTGGCCGCATACTTGGTGCAAACATGTTCGAGCTCTACTCTCTATGTTCAAATGGTAGCACAGGCCTGATTCTGGCCATTACACATTCCTTGTTGGGACCGCAAGTCATTATGAAGTGCAGAGATGTGTGAACTTTCCCGTTATTGTGTCCCGTAGCGGGGATGGCCAGCAGGGATGTCGCAACGATACAAGCCTTACCTTTTGCAATTTTGATGTCCAAGGCTGTTCTAATCAAAGCCATGAGCGTGGAGTTGAAATGCACGCTGTTGTCCTCTGCAACTGGCAAATCCATTCGCAAGAGCCTCTGCGGAGAAGCAATCACACAACATACCTAGCCCACAGCACCATCAGCTGCCTAGTGCAAAGCACAGCCAATCGAGGTTCCTTTCAGTATCATTTCAATCCATTCATTCCATTGGTGAACAAAATTCTAACACTTAGGACACAATACACGCACACACGCTCGCACACCCGTAAAACCCGCGGGACAGACACAATGCAATGGGCATTCCCATATCCATTGGAGGTACTGACATCCAAGTGACAAAAACAGAGGGATGCAGACCACATGCAGCATGCACACAGGTACCCCCACAGAACAAGCAATGCAGTAACACTGGACACAGAAGCTTCTAAGGATAAGGCGCTGGATTCCATTCGCAGCTAGGCTAATGCTTTGTATCTGCTCTCTCAGAGCAAAGGAGCATCATTCAGAGATCATTGATAGAGGTATTCATAGTTCCTGAGTGAAGTAAGGATGATGCTTTTGCTACAATTGAAACCATGCAATGGTTTCAAAGGTATTTGCTTCAGGAAAGTGTTATGCCCGTCATGGGGAGGGGGAGGGGGAGGGGGGGAGAGCGAGAGATAAGGGGGAAAATTACAAAGAGAGGATGAAGAGGTGATGACACATGAGCAAAGTGTGAGAAATTTCCTTGTGCCCAGTGAAGAATGAATGATTTGGTCCTTAAGGGAATCCCTTGTGAAGTTGTTAAAATTTTGTATTTGAGCCCTGACAACCGATAATAAAAATCTCTGTCTTGATATCAGTGCGACACTAATGAGAACTTCCCAATCAGAACTTGGGAGGGAGGGGGGGGGGGGGAGTAATCACACTGGACCTGGCAGCGTTTAGAGCAGTGGTGAAGCTGTCAGAGCCCACTGACGTGATGCCATGAAAATGACCACAACTTCAGGACTCCGGCGGCTCGCTGGAATACAAGGGAATCCACAGGCGATGCAGGAGATGCCCTGCGCTTCCGGGGGGGACCGCGCTGCAGCCTGTCTCCTCTGCCTCGAAGCCGCTGCAGGAGATGGGGGGGTGGTGCACCCTGACTCAAAGCTGCAGCAGGTGACTCCCTCCATCTCTGGGGAACCGTGCTGTAGCAGTCCAGCCCCTGCCTCAAAGCATTTGCGGGGAGAACTGCCCTGGCAGCAGTCCCCACTAAGACCATCAAAGAGATTCTCGACCTCCCATCCGCTGAAAGATATCAAAGTTAGACGCTGCCTCAAGAAGGCAGCCAACCTCACAAAGGACTCCCGTCACCCTGGTCACAACCTCGTCTCACTGCTATCTTCAGGTATAAGTTTCAAAAGCCTGAAGAATTGTTTCTTTCCAACAGCTATCAGGCTCTTGAACATCCCTGCACTATGCTAATCATGGACTGCACTGACCCCACCAAAAGGAACGCCTTCTCTATTATAATGCCATTTTTTTCTTACACGATGATATCAATGAACATTTATTATCTCTTTTCAATTTAATTTAATATCAAATATGTATCAGGTCAACCCTGGAAATCCCCATTTGCTATCATGTTCTGCTGTAGATTTCCAGACACTGAGAACACACAGCCGCATCGAATCAGCTGGTGAAGACTAATCTTGTGCCTGCATTCAGCAGCTGTTCGGACCCAAGGTCTAGTGATTCCCTGTTCTACAGAAACGCTGAAGTACAGAGGAAGGGAGGGTTTACCCTCACTGTCACTATTGGGCTACATTTAGTGCAGTGGTGATACCTCACTCGGAGTGTTATGAGCAGTTTTGGGCTCCTCGTTTAAGAAAAGGTGCGCTGACATTGGAGAGGGTTCAGAGGAGATTCGCTAGGACTGTTCCGGGAATGAAAGGCTTGTCATTCAAGGAGCGTTTGGCAGGCTATACACATTGGAATCTTGGTGAGTGATCTCATTGAAACATTCTGAATTTTGAACGGTGTTGACAGAGTTGGTATTAAAAGGTTGCTTCCCATGGTGAGTGTCTAGGACAAGAGGGCACAACTTTAGGATTAAAGGGCGTCCATTGAACAGAGATGCAGAGGAATTTCTTCAGCCAGAGGGTGGTGAATCTATGAAATTTGTTGCTGCAGGTGGTTGTGGAGGCCGGGTCATTAGGAGTTTTTAAGGCAGGGCATCAAAGATAAGGCAGTGGGGCTGATTGGATGATTGAATGGTGGGGCAGACTCGATGGGCTGAATGGCCCATTCTGCTCCTATGTATTATGGCATAAAGATCCATGTGGCGAGTACCATCTCAGCTCAGTATGGCTTGCAAAAGTATCAACAGGTGTGACAGATCAATCTTCCCAAACAGCACAGAAACTTCCTGACACTTTGTTACCTTGTCTGGAAGAACATGAAATGTCAAAGAGGGATGAAGGACAGGAAAAGAAAGGAAAAGCCCATGGATAGAAGGGGGGAGGGGGGGGGAATTACAGAAGAATGGAAACACATGGGGAAATCAGAGGGTAAAGTTCAAAGGGCAACATTAAAAGTATTTGTGGGTCAAAGTATGACCTGTGCATCTCTCCTATCTTTGTGTTATGAAACCGTGCACATAATGAGTCAATTAGGTACATTTAAAGCAGAGGTTTTCAAACTTTTTCTTTCCACCCACATCCCATGTTAAGCAATCCCTTACTAATCACAGAGCACCGATGGCATAGGGATTACTTAATGTGGTGTGTGAGTGGAAAGATAAATGTTGAGAACCACTGGGTTAGTGCCAGTGACCCTGGGTTTGAATCCAGCTCTGTTTGTATGTTTTCCTTGCAACTGTGCGGGCCTCCTCTGGGCGCACTGGTTTCCACCCACCCTTCAGGACATATGCGGGTTGTCGGTCAATAATTGGGCAGCTCGGGCTCAAGGGCCGGAAGGGCCTGTCACCGTGCTGCATGTCTGAATTAAAAAAAGAAATGAAGATCTGGGATCCATTGTCAGAATAAGCTGATGTTTGGGGACTTATTTTATAAATGGGGGGTGGAGTAGAGTTTATAAAAGTGCCATCTTCCAAGAGCTGTGGTCTTCGCAGCAGACGTTTATCACCTCCCTTGTTTCTGAAAGATCACCAATTGCAGCTGTCCTTCAATTCTGCTCCCACCCTTAATGTTCAGACACAAGGCAGATTGCTTCCAAACTCAAAAGATGTGATTGGTGGAGCAGATAATTAATGAGGCAACAGAGAGAGTTCTGTGTTTCAATGACGGCAAGAGATGATGGCCGATGCAACAGATGGTCCTGTCACCAGCAAGTTAGATGGAGCAATAATATTTATAATTTAAGTCAATGGCAATCAGGCCATCTCTCCAAATTAAAGCCTGAAGAGTTAAATTCAAAATGATCCGAGGGTCCTCGACCATTCAAATCTCATGAACAGCCAAAGACAATCGCAAAAGTTAATGGCCTTTATATTTGGAGTTCCTGTTGTACAAAGCTATGGTTAGACTATACCTGGCACACTGGAAAGCAAGTGTGGGGGCATCACTCCTGAGGAAGGAGATACAGCAATGCAGGTTCACCAAGAAGGCTCCTGACCCAAGGATTAATAAGTTCTACAAATTTGGGTTGCATTGCCTGGAATCTGGAAAGGACAAAAATTCAGGGTTTGCGGGATGTGAAGTGGAACTGATGGGGACTGTACCTAAGGGTTAGAGCCAGACCTCCCAGGAGTGAAGACCAGAAATGTTCCTCTTCACCACAGGGAGGTATCAATCTGGGAACACTTCCAATAACAGTTGTTGATTTTAAAGCTGATATTAATAGATTTGCGTCAATCAAATTTAGTAAAGGAAACTGGAAAAGGAGTTAGATATGGCCAAGATACTTATGAATTACGAACAGATTGAGGGGCTATTCTTGTTAATTTTATTGACTCTGGTTAAATGTGATGTAAAAGCATCATGGGAGAATGATTCCCTGCAAAATTACTGATGCCATTCAAAACCAGAGCCCACATATTGACACTGAACCATGTAAGGAGACGACAGGGCAGATAGGAAGAAGCTTGGTCAAAGGGCAGGCGGGAGGAACATCTAACATGGAGCAGGCAGATCCAGGGAGGGAATTCCAGAGGAATGGGGCATGGCAGCGGAGGGTACAGCTGCTAAGAGTGGAGCCTTCATTTGGGAATGATCTTGAATGCCAGCACCAGAAGAACGCAGAGATCTGGAGCAGAGAAAGGGAGGAGGCAAAGAAGGATGGGGCCGTTGAATCACCGAATCGCTCACTCCTGAGGGTTTGACAGGGTCAACAGCAAAGGAATGGTAGACATGGGTGGGTAGCATTCGGTGGTGAATGGGGAGGAGGGTAGATGGACCATTCAGGACAGTAAAGGAGGAGGAGGTGGAAGGTACAAGTTCAGCCACCACTGCTCATTAACCAATTACTGACTTAAATCATCTCCTCCGGGTTGGGGTGGGGTGGGGCGGGTCATCAGACAAAGGATGGAGTAAAAATCTCTCCGGGGGGGGATCATCACACTCTCCTCCACTCTTCAAATGAGTCACATGCCCTACCCCATCGCCACTTAATAATCAACACAATATTCTTTCTTTGGCTTGGCTTCGCGGACGAAGATTTATGGAGGGGGTAAATGTCCACGTCAGCTGCAGGCTCGTTTGTGGCTGACAAGTCCGATGCGGGACAGGCAGACACGGTTGCAGCGGTTGCAGGGGAAAATTGGTTGGTTGGGGTTGGGTGTTGGGTTTTTCCTCCTTTGTCTTTTGTCAGTGAGGTGGGCTCTGAGGTCTTCTTCAAAGGAGGTTGCTGCCCACCGAACTGTGAGAAACTTAAACAACTATTAGAGAAATAAAGGGTGTAAGATGTTCTCCAAACTGATATGACCTCCAGGATATTTTTTATATCTAAAATGTACTGGCTTCCCCTGTACATCAACCCATCTAAAGGGGAATTTTTGAGTCAGTTGACATGGACTTCTTGGGTAAATGGAGTGAAACAAGTCTCCAGGCACTGTGGTAGTCGTTAATACATGGTTAGCGAAGCCGTTATTGCAATGCTGTTATAGAGGCAGCAACCCGGGTTCGAATCTGGCGCTGTCTGTAAGGTTCTTCCCGTGACCTGCGTGGGTTTCCTCCAGGCCCTCTGGCTTCCTCCCACCTTTCAAAACACACATGGATGGCAGGATAATTGGGGTATTTGGGCAGCACGGGCTCGTGGGCCGGAAGGGGCTCTTAGCTAAATTTTTTTTAAATTGCTGGAGGAAGTCAGCGTCCATCGGAGGCAAAGATGTATGCCCAACGTTTTGGGTCTGAGCCCGTCGTCAAGGTGAAGGGGTCAAGGGCTAAACTTTGGGTATACATCTTTGCCGCCAGTGGACGCTGCGGAGTTCCTCCAGCAATTTTGGGTGCTAACATTGGGCGAATGGCTTCCTTTCTTGAGATCACCCACTGCATAGAAGTGAAGGGAGGGCCTGAAAATAGGGGAACAAGAGATGGATGGAAACCAGGCAGCAAGAAACCCCACAGAAGTTTCACTGCCAGAAAGGGAACACCCTCAACTTTGCTGGCCTGATCCTATCAAAGGCATGATAGATGGGATTATAAAGCTGTCTTCATTACCAATCCATGCTGATTAAAAACTAGGCATTTGTGTTGCCTTAAGGATAAGGAAGGTTGGGAAAGGAGAAGAAACAGAAAAGAAAGATTATCCATGGGCTGGAAAAGAGAGGGAAATCATGGATTAATGGATATTTTAAGTGGAGAATTCAAGCATCACAAGAGGTGCAATGTTTTGCCAACATTAAGATATCTAATAAGGCCTCTGCTCTCATTTTCACTACTGGAATAATGGAGATTCCAGCATTTCGGTAAACTCATAGAGCTTGCAATTGAAATACACGAACCCGATCTTGGCGTGAAATATCTCATGATGTGGACAACTTGCTGGGATGCAATTTTAAAATGTTGCCAATGTGGCGTTGGGTGTTATGGCCTGTGTATCAAGGTTGGCACACCTTGCACCCCAGCATGCAGGATGACGAGGAAGCATTCATGATTAACTAGGTGTGTAGGAGGGAATAAAAGGGACCAATACAGGTTAGAACTGCATTGACAGAAAGAAAATAGGTAAAAGCTAGAAAAGTTAGTAAGAGCTAAACGTTCCGAGGTGAACTTGAAGAGTATCTGTTGCTTTCCTTTGGCCTATATACCTGAAGAGAAATTGACCTGCCCTCGCTGAAACACACAAACATAAGTCATGCAACCCACAGGAAGGGGAGTGTGCTTTTCATTAAACAACTTTATTTAGTTAAATATCTTTTTTTTTAAAGTATTGTTTGGATCCATTTTAAAAAAAATGGTATTTCCCCTCCTTCCCAATTGAGATTTTGCCGAGCTAAAGAGGGCTGGATTTAAGCTGAATTTTTTTAAACATATGGAATTCAGAAATGGTGTAAATGTTGCTATTTCCGGACCTTGTGGCCTTTCTGGGTCTCTCTCTAAATCTCTTGTGGGGGGGGGGTGAATTGGGGTCAACAACTATGTTAACCCTGCTCTCTGGACTTCTGGCCGACTGTGATGAACCAGCGACACATTCTAAATGGGCATGGCCGCAGAGGAGATTATTCCAAGGTTGTGACTCGTGGGTATGCAAGCAGCTTGGAACTTGGGCAGGATTCGCAGTGGAGGAAGATAAGGGGATAAGGATTTCATCTGGGCCTGTGATTCTCAACCTTTCTCCTTCCCACTCACAAACCACCTTAAGTAATCCCATACTAACCACAGAACACCTATTCTGTGGTTAGTATGGGATTACTTAAGGTGGTATGTGAGTGGGAAAGAAAAAGGTTGAGAATCTCTGCTCTAAGCCCAGTAAGCAACTGCACAGACGATCATAGTACTGTGATCAGGGACTACCCTTGCTTTGGTGATCACAACTGGAGTAGAAGTTAGATCAAGGAGTAATGAAAAAAGCTATGATTTTAGCCATTCTGGGCCATGCATTGTTACTCAAGGCAGGTTCAGTGTCACCTTTGACGTCAGCCAAGTCATTTGCCAACCCTTGTGTCTAGTCTAGCATCCAATGGCCAGCCAATTGACATCAAGGAACCACTGAGTTCAAATCCCACCATGGCAATTGGGGTAATTAAACTGTCTCTACAGTAAATGTGACACCTGCTGAATTGTTATGATTAAACTGGACAACAAAGACTTTGCTTCCTGAATACTTTTGGGTGTATTTTATGAATTTTGGGCTGCTGATCACAAAAATAGCCTGTAGATTTTCCTATCATGTACCATTTTTTAGATATAATCTATTTTTGTGATTTCCTGTCATATTTTAAGTCTACTTCAAGCGTGAAGTGCAACGTGTCATTGAAAATTCATTTTCTGCCTTCGCACTTGGACATCTTCTCTGGTGATCTTGGTGCGGTCGGTGACGACCACGGTGAAAGGTTTCACCGGGACATTGCGACCCTGGAAAAGCGGGATCAGGGCAACTGGAATCCATCTTCAATAATATTTAATTTAATGTTTCCCCAACTTGCTACATGATTCAGCAAATCTGAAATGATCTTTGTGTTTACCTTGAAGTTGTTTATCATAATCCCCAATTTTTTTTCAGGAAGCAAATCTTTTGAAAACTTTTTTTTGTCTGGTGTTATTCATGATCTAACATGAAGATGCAGCACTATCCCTACATTGTTGGTGGGAACCCCTGCTTAACATGGGAGTGTAGCCGTGGAAGAAGACAGTTCTTGCAGACAATGAAGGTTGGGTGATAAATTGTGGCCTTGACAGCAAATGCCCTATAAAATGGGCGTGTGTTTTTTTTAATAAAAGTACGCACGGTATATGTGCTTGGGGAAGAACAAGAAAGTTTGGGGAAGAAATATGTGGGCCAAATTTATTCAGCACTCACATCCCCTGAACTGTTGTAAAATTCAACAGCCCCAGCTGTTACATTACTGGAACTGCAAGCTGACTTCTGGACCATCGAGTTCGAAATTCCCCATGGCAGCTGGGGTTTTTAACTTGAAATAATTGAACTGTCTCAGTTATAGTGAATGTGTGACACTGCTAGAGTATCCATCTCCTTCATTAATGTCACTCTCTCATTTGGCCCATATATGGCTTGAGACACCAATATGATTGCATCTTATCTGCTCAGGGGTAATGAGGGATGAGCAATAAATGCTGGCGTTGCCAGGGAGACCCTCACTGGATTGGCCTCAGCCTGAGAGAAGGAGTGGGGTCCCAAAATGGATCAGCAAAGCCCTGAGGGATTTGGCTACTCTTCCCACTTTCACGTTGACTAGACACCTCTTGTAAGATAATCCAACATTTATTGACAAGGGGCTTTTTTAGAATTTCAGGCAAGGCAATGGAAAACTGACTGGAAGGGAGGGAGGGAGCGAGAGATGGGAGGGTATCAGATGAATTGGGGGAAAGTTTGCCTCTGTTTGATGTACCAATATTTATTAATTCTTAACAGCAAAGGACAAGATTTATTTGGCCCCAGTATCCAACTGTTTAATCAATATTTGAAAATCAAAATATTTTATGGATAGGGGTCAAGTTTTAAATTTAACTGTACTGATGAAGTAAATGGCTGGCTCCTGGATTGGGTTGATTTTAGTTGCATGAACTACCAGGTAGATTGCATTTATTAGCACCCCCTTCCCTGACTCCTCCCACTTCATTTGGACTGCACGAACCCTGACCCTAACAGTTCAAAGGTCACAGAGCTTCTCCACCACACTGAACACTAAGGACACATTTCTACCTTATAAGCAACTTGCGTAGGGCATTTCTTCCCCAGGCCTAAAGGCGGAGACATGTGCCTCAACATCTCATACATATCAGTGTAACTGATGCGGCCACTTTGCAGCGGAAATGAGGCAATAAAGAAGTTGGCATCCGCGACGAACAGAAAGGATAAAAAAAATATGGAAAGAAACAAACAAAACAAAAACAAAAAAAAAATTACAAGGTTATTCTTTACGGGTCTGTCAATCACTGAAATTTACCCAATCCTTATGCAATGTCTAACTATTGCATAGGAGCACAGAGAGATTCGTCTTTGATGAGAAACCTGTTGTGAGGAGATGCAGTCTTTGTCAATGCAGTTTCTGTCCCCTAAGGCAATGAACACAATTAAACCCAAGATGCCAAGTGGTTTTGGTTCAAACAAGCAGCAATGGCTGAGGTAGTTAAGTGCAACTTCCATGCTGGATTGTTTAGCCGGCTGCATTTTCCTGTACATTCTACTCCGAGAAATGCAAAACAAGGAGGAAGCACACGCATTCATTGATGCCGAGGCCGGTAGCTTAGTGGAAATCAAACCTTGCAGGCCACCCTATGAGGACATTTCTTGCCTAAGCCCAGAGGGGGCGAGATAACACGCAATAAACTGTACATATCCTTATAATGAATGCGACCGCTGGAAAAAGAATACAACCAGTTAGTGACAGGAAGGCTGTGGGGTTAAAACAGAGCAGAATGTTCACATGTTAATGCACAGCAGCTTACGGTTAAAAAAAAAGCAGAGCTGGTTTGTCACATCAACCAGTCCTTCAAACCCACTTCACTGAGGAGCCAATGGCGCGAGCATTCGAATCAACTCTTAACTGGTCTGGTTTTTCTCCAATATGGAGGTGTTTGTTTTCTCAAGGCTCTTGTGAGCCGGCCAAAGCCGCAGACTTAAGTTAAGCCATGGTAATAAACTCCTAGCACCATCCCCAGGATGCCCGGGGGGATGGTGCCAAACCAAATATCTGCACGGAAGTGGGATTGAACTTGATTGTAATGCGACATGCAATTAATTTGCAGTAAGATCGAGTTAACGTCACCTACAAAACCCGTGATCTCAGCCACTTCGAAGTAGGTAAGCAAACTGAAGGGAACACCAGTCTACACCTTCCCTTCCATGTGTCAATCATCCAAACTTGGAAATATATCATTATTTTCCTTTGACAATGGGCAGTTATCCTCTCTCAGGAGCACCTTCATCACATAGACCAGCTTATATTTTGTTGTGGCCCCCCTTAGGAATCAGCACAAAGTGAAGCCATTAGATTTAGTTGGTTTTTATGTACTTCTCGCCTACTGTCTACATAAAAAAACATTAAGCACAGCTAGACTCCCTACTTACGATGTCCCAACGTACAATATTTCAAAGTAACGATGGTTCTGCTCTTGCGGTTTTTGGTGAAATCTCGCCTTTTTCGGCAAAATCTCTCTCTTTCTTTTGGGAAAATCTTGCATTTCTAGGCAAATCTCGCAGTTTTTCCACCTGATTCCAACGCGATAATTTCAACCTACGACGGTGAGTCCTGGAATCGAACCCCATTGTCAGTCGGGGTCTACCTGCATCTGATGATTTCAGTCTGCAGCCTCCCTAAAACGAGCTGTGGCCCTCAGGAGGGGCCGCATCTCACCCCCCCCAAAAGGCCTGCTCTTGTGCTGTACCCTTCTATGTTCGAAGTGCATTTTCCCTGGCCTTATCAGCAATGCTTCCAGCCCATGAATGAATTTAAAAAAACCTGACCAAAAACAATGCTTTCAAACTGCAAAGTACTTCCCTCAATTCAATTTGAACTGGAGGCTGGCTCTGGTAAGGCATTGTGATTTTCCCAGAGGGAACGATTCTGTTGTAGAGATGCTAAGTTGAACGCTCACATGAAGCAAACATAAAATGAAGATGAATTTCTGTGGGTCGCTGAATTTGAATAGCATCCAAAAACATATTATCCTTGCACTTGAGGGAATTGATCACTATTAGCCTTCCTCATTTTTGGCAATGGCCCCTTAGGACTCTGATCAAAGTTTATAGGCTCCCCTTCCCTGTGAAGCAGTAAAGTTTAGTTCCATAATTCTCTCCTACATTAAAAAAAAAACCATTAAAAATATTTTATGATTTCAGTCTGTGGCTCACCGTTAAATGTGCCCTAGGGTGGTCATACAGCCCCCATTGAGAATGGCTACAAACCTATGATCAGAATTTGATTTTAGATTGATCCTTTAGAAACGTCCTCAGTGCATGCTCTGCTTGCTACACTGAACCTAGGGTGCAACAGTAAGAAAGATGCGTACACAGGATTTGGGAAGTTTAGTTCCGGGGGGTGGGGGGGAGTTGGCAAAGCAGGCAATTTTCTTCAGAGCGGCAATGGCTGACAGGAGATTCAACCAAGATGTGCAAAACTGCAAGGGATCAATAAACAGAAAGGGCCTCAGACAAGGTGGTTCTCAGCCAGTGGGTCATTGCTCACTGGAGAACCACGCTTTCTTCACCTTTAAAAATGTTACTGATAAATAAAATACTTGAAATTGGAAAGATGAGTTTCTTACACTTGAAAAAAAACTAGTGGGCCATGGCATGTTAGGCCGGAAGCCAGGTGGGCCTTAGACCGAAAAAGGTTGAGAACTTCGTAGATTCTCAATTATGTTTCACAGATTAAAGGAAGACAGGTAGGAGAGCTGAGGGTTTTTTTTGGGATTGTGCTGTGCATCTGGAATTTATTGTCTGAAAATGTTCTGGAGGTTAATACATTTGAAAAACACCAGAGAATGGGCTGGGACCTTCAATCCAACAGCATTTGCCTCAATGGAGTAAAACCCCTGTTATCCAGAATTAAAGCAACTACCGGCAGCTTCTGGCAAAAAAAAATCAAGGAAAATAAATTGGCAAAAAACATGGAAATTTAAAATTGGTGCACCTCACCATTCCACACACAACACAATCTCAGGCAACCGGAAAATTCACTTATCCGGCATCTACCACAGATGCTGGATACTGAGGGTAATACTGTAGTTGTTTAGCTGGCATGGACATAACAGACTGACAGCAACGTTCCCTCTAATTTTTAGTAGTCATTGTGTGCAAAAATGCTGAGCAATTTTTTTTTTCCCATGACAAAAGTCTGTGCACCCTGAATGCTTGTGCAAATGTAAACTTGAAATTGGTTCAGGATAATTTTGGCCCATCCTATCTCTCATGGCTAATAAAGCTGTATAGGCATGTTTTAATATAATACAAGTCTGATTGCATTCTACAAAGTAACATATTTAGTTAAGATTTTATTTTAGGTAACTAACCTTTGCTACGCACATTAATTTCCTTTGTGTGCTGGTTACAAATTGTGTGCATGCACATGTGTGCACACGTACATGCGCACAGCTTGGCTGGAAGGCCTCCTTTGGTGCGGCAGGTTTCGAATGCCATGGGGATTTGAGTAGGCAACAAGCTATGATCACACTTATCGATCCCGATACCAAACTGCAACGCTAACTGAAGAGAGAGCTGTCCATTACTCAACTGGGCTTCAGCCGGGATGTGGCCTTCACCCAACTCTGGGAAGAATAACTTTTGGAATTAAAAAGACCAGCAAACTAGCCAACCCGACGTTTAAAGTTGCAGAGAACGGTAAAGGTTCTATTTCAGGCTGCGTGGCAGAGAGTCAGTCACAGCCTTTTAATGGGACTAATTCCCCAGGTGAGCTTTATATACTGGAGTGAGCAGGGGCATTCCAATAAATAATTCCATCATTAAAAGCCAAGGGCTTCACATTATCACCCACAAGACCATCCCTAGCTATTAACCATATAACTTCCTACCTAATTCCACATAATCCTGTTTCAGGACCTCATCCCCACTTCTAACTAAGTCATTGGTCCCCACATGGACCACGACTTCTGGCTGTTCTCCTTCCCCTTGCAGAATGCTATGAACTCGATCAGAGATATCCCTGACCCTGGCACCAGGGAGGCAACAGACCAACCTGGATCCCCGATCTCGACCCACAAACCTTCTATCTGTCCCTCTGACTAACGAGTCCCCAACTACAAGTATCCTGTTCTTATCCCTCCTTCCCTTCTGAACCTCAGGGGCAGCCCCTGTGCCAGAGACCTGACCCCCACGACTCGTCCCTGATAGGCTGTTCCCCCCAGCAGTATCCAATGCCGAATACATGTTGCTGAGTGGCACTTCCACGGGGGTACTCTGCACAGGCACTCTCCCTCCTTTCCTCACAGTCACCCAATTCCCTGATTCCTGCCTTCTAGGGGTGACTGTCTCCCTGTAACTCTTCTCTATCACTGCCTCTGCTTCCCTTATGATCCTCAGTTCATCCAACTGCAGCTCAAGCTCCCTAACATGGGATCTGGACTTATGGAATGTCTTGCCAAATTGTGAGAAACTGAGTGACTCACTGTGCCTTTCAATAAATTAGTATAGAGAATAAGAAAAGCAATTCTTCTGCAAGCATTTGGAATATTATCAGTGCATGAAAATCAACGCCATCTCACTTAGTTGTTGCTTGCTCCACAAGATGATGTAAAAACACCCAGAAATGCAGGAGGAACTCAGTGTCCAAAGGAGGGAATTCATATCACTGACATTTCGGGCCTGAGCCCTTCTTCAAGGTATAAGCAAAGAACAGGAAGGCGTCAGACTAAAGACTGACAAATGAGAGGGGGAGGTGTCCAGACCAACAAAAGGTGTTAATTGGATATGATAAGAGGAGAGGTAAGAATTGATTTTAGCTCTGTGAAGGGAGACAGAGGGAAAAGGGTGGTGGGGGGAAGAGAGAGAGAGAGAATGAGGAACAGACAGCGACAGAGAGAGAGAGAGCTGGGGGAAAGAAGAAGGGGGGGTGGGAAAGAGGGGTTAACAGAAACCAGGGAAGTATATATTAATGTCATCTAATTGGAAGGTGCCCAGACGGAAGATGAGGTGTTGTTCCTCCAATTTGCGGGTGGTCTCAGTCTGGCTGTGAATGAGACCATGGACAGACATGTCAGCAGGGGAATGTGATGGGGAATTGAACTGGGAGATCCACGCTTTTGCGGCAGAGAGAGCCAAGGTGCTCAACAAAGCAATCTCCCAGTCTGAGCCCAGAGTCTCCAGCATAGAGGAAACCACAACGGGAGCACCTGATGCAGTAGACAACCCCTGCAGGTTCAGAAGTGGAATGTTGCTCCTCTTGGAAGGACTGTTTGGGGTGGTGGTGAGGGAGGACGTGTGAACGCCCATGGAACACCTCCAGACGTTACAGGGGTAGGTGTCAAGGGGGATGATCGGTGGGAAGGGAGTCATGGAGGCAGCGGCCATCCACTCAATGGTAGCTGCAGGAGGAACTAGTCAATGCTCCCATGATGCAACTATGCCTACAGGAGATTGGAGCTGGGGTAGTTCTGTCAAGGACCGCCACAGACTGGGGAATGAAGGGCCTTCTTCATTCCAATCTTCTGCTTCTATTGAATGTACTTCCACATGATTCAACAACAGCTTCCAACGAAGACGCTCCTTGAGTAAGATGAGATGCCCAAGTTTCTTCAAAGGAATCTTATCAAGGAAAATGTGAGGAGATAATAGATTAGAAGATCAAAGGTTTGGACAGAAAGGTGAAACTCAAGATGCATCTTGGAGCAGGAGAGATTACAGAGGAAATTCCAAAAGTTAGGGCCTCCTTAGGTGAAGGCACAACTGCTTGAGATGGAACAATTGAATTTAGAGATGGGCAAGAGCTGGAAATGCAAGAGGGCCAAGGTCCTAGAGAGTTCAGTGATAGGGCGGTGGTAAGGACGAAGTTTCCTGGCTTTTTAGGGTCTGGAATCCATGTCAAGGGCTCCAAGGACTACTTCTTGAAAGAGGTCACAAATATAAGGAGAAGAGGGTCAAGGGTCATGCTCGTTTGGTGTGAGCCAGCAGAAGGCAGCGAACACAGGGGCAATGCAGGTTAGGGCACTGCCAACAGAGTTTGGGAAGACGTCCCTTTGAACAAGAGTAGAACAAGCGAAGGGTTGGTCAAGCTTGCGTGTTCTTTGGTGCCTGGATGAGGTGACCCTGAGGTTGCAATCCATTTGAATGAGTCCACATCTTTGGGCCATTCACCTATCAAAAGGACGTTGCAGCACTGGTGGAAATCCAAAGGAGATTCATCAGGAGAATTCCTGGCAGAGTAGGATCGTCCTACCAAGAGAGGCTAAAAGGTTTGGGTCTGTATTTCTTGAAGATGAGAAGAATGAGTGATTTCAGATGATACGTTGGGCCCAGTTATCCATGTTTAAAACAATTTCCCCAATAATTTATCCTGCTATTGTGACTTGTTTCCCTGTTGGTGCTGTGCTGGCTTGGACATGATTGGCCGAAGGGTCTCCTGTTGTCTAAATTTTAGTAATGCCAATAACTCTTTAACGGGTGGAACAATTCACAATCTGTGCTCAGAAATCTATAGCTGTCCCACTCAAGTGGCAGAAAGCCATCCAAATTTTTCCTTTCCATGTGGGATCCTCAGATTTCAGTGAAGGTTTTAGTTACTTGGGTCTAAAGAAGACGAGTTTCTTAAACATTTAATGTTAATAACTTTCTTAAAAAAGATGATTCATGTTTTCATTCTGCCGCTATATTTAACTCTTCTCTGACTGAATCTTGGTGGTGGAATTCCCTGATTATATTTCTCCCACCACCCAATTCCAGCATACTTTTCAGGCTCCAAGTCTGTGGGAGCACCTACCACCGTAAATCTCCCACTATTCCGGTTTGGATGCGTCTCACTGTTCCTTCATTGTTGTTGGATTTAAATCCTGGAACTGCCGGCAGTACCGTGGGACCATTCATTCCACGGGTGAAGAAAGGGAACTTCTCATTGCTATTTTCTCAAGAGTAGTTAGGGAGGGGCAATAAATGGCAGCCTTACCAATGATCGTCACATCCCATGAAAAAAAAATCTCACCAGGGGCGCTCTTACTGGGCATAATCCACAAATACGAACCGTAGCAGCCATACACGAAGGCAGCAGACTAGCCTGTGAGTTCCTGAAGGCTGTTGAATACTGACCATCTACCGTCGAGGTCTTGGTGGGCCCTTGGCGGAGAATCTCACCCGGTCCCTCAAAACCAGCTCCATAGCCCAAGAAAGCCCAGCAGCGCCTCTACTCCCTGCCAAAGCTCCTCTCCCACCTTCTGTCCTCACTACGTCCTACAGAGGATGTATTGAGGGCATCCTGTGCAACTGCATCACCGCCTGGTTTGGAACCAGTCCCATCTCACACCGAAAGACCCTGCGGAATCAGCGGAGAAGATTATTGGGGTCTCCCTTCCAACCATGATGGACATCTACAACACACGATGCATGCGTGTGGAAGGCAAATAACATTGCGAACATTGCGAAGGACTATTCACACCCCCTCTTGTAAACCTTTCTCCCTTCTGCCACCTGGATGGAGGTACTGTAGTGCTCGGGCCCACTTGTCCAGATTGTGCAACAGTTTCTCCCCCCAAGCCATCAGGCTCCTTAATTCCTAGAACATACTATATTATGGATTTGTATTGTGTTATGACTTAATATTTAACTCCTATTTATGTAAATCTGCTCCTGGAGAAATCTCATCTTTATCGTGCATTGCATTAGTAGTTATGGTATAAACAACAAATAAAGGGGACGACTTGATTTGGAAGCGGTTTATTTTGCTTCCAGGAAAGCGAATTCATAATATGATGTCAACAACATTTCCAATTCACAAATGTTAAGGACAGGGCAAGGTCTGGGGCTGTCTTGTTTCTGTGACATTCTGATGAGAAATCAAAGCCAATACCAAGAAACTTTAAAATGGTGCAGGATGAATTTCAGCTTAGCCACACACTTCCAGCACAGAACTTGTAAACTGAGGTGTCCCCCCCCCCGCCCGAACCCACCCCGTCTCTCATTAAAATGACACAGTATCCCACAAGACAAAGGAACACAGCAGGATCGACACATGGTATCAGGTACTGGTGAACAGGGTTGGGACCCCGGTGAGGAGATGAAGGCGCATCTTGATGTACGTTCGAAAGGAAACCTCTTTCTTTGTGCTGAACCACTTTTAGTTCAGTGCTGACAGGTAGGGGAGTGCAGAAGAAAATTGTTTTGATGACTCAACCATTGATTCATTTCTCTTCTCTGTTAATTCACACGACAGAGCAGATAATTTGTAAAGAGTTTGAGGAGATTCGGTAGGTCACTGAAGACTCTTGGAAACCTCCATGGGTGTACCAAGGAGAGCATTCTGACTGGTTGCAACACTGTCTGGTATGGAGGTGCCAATGCACAGGACAGGAAAAGACGACAGGGAGTTGTGAAATTGGCCTATGACATCACAGGGACCAGTCTTTGCTCTGTCGAGGACATCTACAAGAGGCGGTGCCTCAAGAAAGCAGCCTCTATGCTCAAGGCCCCCCCACCACCCAGGCCGCACCCCCTTCACTCTACTACCATCGGGGGAAAAAGGTACAGGAGCCTGTAAATGAACACCCAGCGGCACAAGGACAGCTTCTTCCCCTCTGCCGTCAGATTCCTGAATGATCAATGAACCACTACCTTTGCTTTTTTTTCTTTTTCGTGCATTATTTATTTTGTAAGATGTTTTATATAAAAGTTTGCATGCCTCAAAATAATGAATTTCGTGTCACGTTCATGACCATATATTCTGATTTTTAAAATTCTCTACAAATTTATTCGGTGTTAAGCTGTAATCGTAAAGGTTAAAACCTTGTGTTTTCGATTCTTAATTTTGTGTCTGTCTCTTTAAGAGAACTATTATTTGTAGTGTTATCATGGTGTCTATGATGTAACATGTTGTAATATCTGCCCTGGCTAATGGCTTGCTCTCATTCTACAAGATGTGAAGGAAGCATGAACACAAGAAATTTTTCTTTGAATTTTTGTTATCTCTTTAAGTTTTTGAGTCTCTATATATCTTTGTATCTGTATTATACAGTAAATGTTTTGTTATTCACTGTTATGAAAGTCTGGTTGTGAAGCTATGTTTATCTGTTCTATCAATAGATTAAAACTACATGAAGTAAAAGTCACAGAGTTTGATTTATTGGATTAAAGAGATCTAAATTTGGGATATTGCAGCTCATGCTTTGGAAGATGATACTTTGAAATTAGGATATATTTAGAATAAGGAAAGTGTTGTCTATAGTAATCGCTTTTTACTCCAGAAGGGTGATTAATTTAACAATCTCTTTCTCTCTCTCTCTCTCTCTCTCTCTCTCTCTGTCTTTGGACCATTCAAAATCAAAGTTTTGACCAGTTACCTGTGTCCACAGAGGGCAATACTTCATTCGGACAACTGGGGCGATTTGCCAAAACAGTTTGTAGTGTGGAACCAGAACCTCAGTGTGGGGAGGGAGTGAGAGAACTAAGGCGGATACGGAAGGAATTCCCAAGGATCGAAAAGCAAAACGCTGCAGATGCTAGAGATCTGAGACAAAAATGGACATGCCGAAAGTACCCAGCAGGTCATGCAGTATCTGAGGAGAGGGGAACAGAATGAATGTTTAAGGTCAATGACCAGGAATTAGGGTGATGGAAATTGAACTGTTTTAAGCTGCAGAGAAGGGGGTGGGGGCAGGGGGAGGCAAAGGGATAGGGTAGGGAGGGAGAGAGAGAGAGAGAGAGAGAGAGAGAGAGAGAGAGAGAGAGAGAGAGAGAGTGGAACATCTGTTGGTATTCAACAATGGCTGGACGGGAGAAGCCAGAGTAGCGGTGGATGATTGCTTCTCAGACCAGAGACTATTTGCCTGATGAGAAATCAGGTGTGGTGTGGCTCAGGATCAGTGCTTGGACCATTGCTGTTTTCCATCTATATCAATGATCCAGATGATAATGTGGTAAATTAGATCAGCAGGTTTGCAGAGGCACAAAGATTGGAGGCGTTGTGGACAGTGAAGAAGGTTTTCAAAGCTTGCAGAGGGATCCAGACCACCTGGTAAAATGGGCTGAAAAATAGCAGATGGAATTCAATGCAGACAAGTGTGAGGTGTTGCATTTTGGAAGGACCGACCAAGAAAGTTCGAACACAGTGAATGGTCGGGCACTGAGGAGTGCGCTAGAACAGAGGGTACTGTGAATACTGATACATAATTCCCTGAAAGTGGTGTCACAGGTGGATAGGTTTGTAAAGAGGGGATATAGGTCTTCATTAAGTAAAGTATTGAGTATAGGTGCTGGGATGTTATGGTAAAGACATTGGTGAGGCCAAATTTGGAGTATTGTGTGCAATTTTGGTCACCTAACCACAGGAAAGATGGATTTGTTATCAAAAAATCCTTCCTTCACTCTGCGAAAGGCAATGAGCACAAACATCACCTTGCCCCGATAAAGGCTCCTATCTGGGTAGTGGTGGTCTTTCTCGAGACCAAGGAGGAGAGGCCTTCTATTGTTGGTGGCCTCTCCGCATATGGGCAGCTGAGCTGGGGATTTGGTTCCCTCGTTATCAAGAGGTGAAGTCATCAGAACATTTTCAAGTTATGTTAGGACTGTGATTCTCAATCTTTTTTTCCCCCCACTCACATACCACCTGAAGTAATCCCTTACTAACCACACAGCACCTTGGGCATCTAATGTGCTCTGGTTAGTATGGGTGGTAGGTGAGTGGAAAAGAAAAGGTTGAGAACCACTGTACTAGGAGTTGGAAAATGGAATGGCCAGTTTTCATAACCGTTCCTAATCAATGTCATTTGATCTCAGGACTTAGCTGCATTACTAAGTCTAGTTAAGATATTCTAACAGCTTGCCAATGTTAAGTCAGGACAGCACTAATGCTTGTTCCAAGAATACATATATCGCTAGTGGAGGGAGATTCTAACACCTTTGGAAGCAACAATTTTGTTAATTCTCAGAGATTGCATACAATGACCATGATACACAAGACATTATCAATGTGAAGGCCAACATACTGGATTAAGTGGGACTACTAATTGGGAACAGGAGGAAATATTCTTAGAGGTGAGAGAGGAAGTCTTTATAAAAGAGGGATCAGGGAGAAGGCAAGTGCCCAGACCATCAGCAGGGAATGTACTTACTGCATTACACTGCCGACTGTGTGTAGACCCCCTCAAACAGGCAACCTGTGAGGCTACAACGGATCTCTAAAAAAATAATGTTTCAACAAGAAGAGTGTTGTGCAAGCTATCGACGATTTTAGGCCTGAAAAGCCGAAATTCTCAACCGCACCAGTGGTGATTTCCAAGATTCATGGATGGGGAAGCGGGAAGAGGTGGTGCCCTCTTGAAGGAAGGAATCGTCAATGTCCTCTAGAACGGGTCGGAGCCACTCACCCCTAACTGTCCCACTCAGATCTGAGCAGGGAGGTATGACAGACCATTCTTATCTCCCAGAACAAACAGTGAGCATTCCAGCTCCATTCCATGGGCGTGAAGAGGCACGGCGCATGGGAACAACAGTTACTATTCCGAATTCCCATCTCCCAGGCTGCTGCACTGGAAGAAAACGGGCATTGGACATTGGGTGACTTACCGGGCAGCTGGGTCATATTCGGCCCAGACCCTGACGTACTCATCCAGGTGATGGGGACCCAGGATGGACGAGTCCCTTGTCAAGTATTCAAAGTTGTCCATGATGACAGCAACAAAAAGGTTCAGCATCTGATGTAAACAAAGGGAAGAGATTCACAACTTCAGAAGCTTCAAAGCTTCAATAAACAACTTAAGAGTGACCTGTAAAAGCTGGGCCAGGGGATAGTTGCTAACAACCCGAACTCTGGTGCTGCTCATGTGGAGTTTGCATGCTCTCCCTGGACCATGCAGAATTCCAGTTTCCTCCCACATCCCAGAAGACGTGCGGGTAGATCAATTGCCCGGTGTAAATTGTCCCTTAGTGGCAATGAGTGGCAAAAGGGGAGTTGATGGGTGTATAAGAGAGAATTGGCCGGCTACATCACAGTGTGGGTACGGTTGCTGCAGTGAAATGGATCAGAGGTCAATCCACAGGACCGTAAGAGAGGAATCACTGGTGTCTCCCCCCCTCCCCATCAATGTGATCTACCAGGATCATTGTCTGAACAGGGCGCGCAAAATCACTAAGGATCCCTTCCACTCCACGCACAACATCTTTCAGCTGCTCCCGTCAGGGAAGAGATACAAGAGGATCAGAGCCAGCTCCACCAGGCTGAGGAACAGCTTCTTCCCACGGGCAGTGAGAATGCAGAACGACCAAAGGAACCACTCACACTAACTGACACCAACCACCTGAGTCTCTCATAGTCAAGAAACAATATTTATTTATTTATTTGAATATCTGATTAAGTTTCCTGCGTATGTATTGTTTGCCAGTGTTTGTGCTATGACTGGTTGTGTGTCTGCATGTTTTGCGCCGAGGACCGGAGAATGCGGGTTGGACTTGGGCAATCAGACGACAATAAACTTGATTTGACTTGACATTGGAAGGCTACAGAGAAATAAGAAGGGGAATGGCTGGGAGCTGACATGGATGGCGGGTTAAATGCAAACACACAAAGCAGGTCACACAGCATCGCTGGGAAGGGTCCCCTTCATCAGGAATGTCGAAAATCAGGCAAAAAGTGGTGGGGGGGGAGGGTGGGGAGAAGGGGGGAGGCAGGTTGGTTCCAGTCTGTTCAGTAAGCAGAGTGGAGACTCGGGCAATATTATGGGTCAGAAGTTAGTGGAAAGTTTACAAGCTCATTGCATAATCAAACTGAGGGTCTAAGTGACCTTATCAGCTGGGCTCACTGAGCAGTGTGCTAGCCTCAGGAACTGCAGGTTGTGGACTAAACTGTAAACTGACACAGTGCAGGGCTGAGAGAAGGCTATGGATGTCCCCTCTGGGATGAGGCCCAGGCTGAATCTCAGTGCACTGCTTTGATAAAGGCAGAAGGGAAGTTCTGGCCAGCATCAACTTTTAATCATCTTTACTGCAACATATGTCCCTCCACGATCCCATTGTTGCCTGTGGGTTGGATCATCCTGAGAACACGTCAGCTTTTCCTGAATTACTGCAACAGTTGTCCTTGAAAAGATGCTCGGTTCTTTCGCTGAGACATCAATGAAACGTTCTATTTGCTTTAAACAACAAATATCACGTTTCAGTTTGAAAACTGGGGAATCCCGTTTGGAAGTTGGCAGGCCTAAATCAGATTTCTGGAGAATATGGGAGGGACTGTTATGCGGGTCAAGGACATGAAGGCTCTGGAAACAGACAGATTTGCTGTGCCTTAAAGTCATGCAGCATGGAAACAGGTCCTTGGACCCTGCGTCCACATGGCCCACCCACCCTAATCCCATTTTATAGCCCCGGCAATCCCACAGACTTTCCCCAGATACCACCACTGCGGGTGCAGGAAGGTGATGGGGGCTGTTGGGGCAACCGGGGTGGGGGGTGGGGGGTGGCCTAGATAACATACTCTTTGGGATGTGGGAGGCAATTGGATCATCTGGGAGGCATCCCGCATGGAGAACGTGCAAATGCAACAGAGAGCACCAGAGGTCAGGATCGAACCCACGTTGCTGGAAGCAGGTCAACCACTGATGCCACTGTGTTGACCTTTTTTTTTAAATTTTTTATTTTTCGCACCATAAATCACATTAACCATGGTACACACTTTTTACGTTTCACACATATACAGTGCCATTTTCTCCCCCCCCTCCCTCCTCCCATCCCACCCTCCCTACCTCCCCCCTCCCGTCCATTTAAGGTATACATTCTAGGATACATTAAACCAGTCAGACAATGTTGTCATTCAATAAAAATACACCAGAAATTCTACTGAATCCATTCTTTTCATTTCCTTTTCCTTCCGTTAACTTAGGTAATGACTGTCCCCGGTAGGTTTTCGCTATTGTATTTAATGTAAGGCTCCCAAATTTGTTCGAATATTTCAATATTATTTCTTAAACTATATGTTATTTTTTCCAATGGAATACATTTATTCATTTCTATATACCATTGTGTATTTTCAAATTATCTTCCAATTTCCAGGTTGACAAAATACATTTTTTTGCTACGGCTAGAGCTACCTTAACAAATCTTTTTTGTGCACCATCCAAATCAATTCCAAATTCTTTGTTTTTTATGTTACTTAGGAGGAAGATCTCTGGATTTTTTGGTATATTGTTTTCTGTAATTTTATTTAATATTTGGTTTAGATCTTCCCAAAATTTTTCTACTTTCTCACATGTCCAGATTGCATGAATTGTTGTTCCCAATTCTTTTTTACATCAAAAACATCTATCAGATACTGTTGGGTCCCATTTATTTAACTTTTGAGGTGTAATGTATAGCCTGTGTATCCAGTTATATTGTATCATACGTAACCTTGTATTTATTGTATTTCTCATCGTTCCGGAACATAACTTCTCCCATGTTTCCTTTTTTATCTTTATATTTAAATCTTGTTCCCATTTTTGTTTAGTTTTACCATTTGTTTCCTCATTCTCCTTTTCTTGCAGTTTAATATACATATTTGTTATAAATCTTTTGATTAACATTGTATCTGTAATCACATATTCAAGGTTACTTCCCTCTGGCAAACTCAAGCTGCTTCCTAATTTATCCTTCAAGTAGGATCTCAATTGGTAATATGCCAGCGCTGTATCTTGAGTTATATTGTACTTATCTTTCATTTGTTCAAAGGATAAGAATCTATTTCCTGAAAAACAATTTTCTATTCTTTTAATCCCTTTTTTTCCCCATTCTCTAAAGGAAAGGTTATCTATTGTAAAAGGGAGTAACTTATTTTGCGTCAATATTAGTTTTGGTAATTGATAATTTGTTTTATTTCTTTCTACATGAATCTTCTTCCAAATATTGAGGAGATGATGTAATACTGGAGAACTTCTATGTTGTACCAATTTTTCATCCCATTTATATAATATGTGTTCAGGTATCTCTTCCCCTATTTTATCTAATTCTAATCTCGTCCAATCTGGCTTTTCCCTTGTTTGATAAAAATCTGATAGGTATCTTAATTGTGCGGCTCTATAATAATTTTTAAAATTTGGCAGTTGTAAGCCTCCTTGTTTATACCATTCTGTTAATTTATCTAGTGCTATCCTCGGTTTCCCCCCCTCCATAAAAATTTCCTTATTATTTTCTTTAACTCCTTCAAGAATTTCTCTGTCAGTTGTATTGGCAATGCCTGAAATAAGTATAATATCCTTGGAAAAATGTTCATTTTAATACAGTTTATCCTTCCTATTAGTGTTAGTGGTAGATCTTTCCAATGCTCTAAATCGTCCTGTAATTTTTTCATTAGTGGATTGTAATTGAGTTTATATAATTGGCCTAGATTTTTGTTTATTTGTACACCTAGGTATCGTATTGCCTGCATTTGCCATCTGAATGGAGATTCCTTCTTAAATTTTGAGAAATCCGCATTATTCATAGGCATTGCTTCACTTTTATTTACGTTTATCTTGTAACCCGACACTTCTCCATATTCCTTCAATTTCTTATATAATTCTTTTATTGATAGTTCTGGTTCTGTTAAGTACACTATAACATCATCCGCAAATAGACTGATTTTATATTCCCTGTCTTTTATTTTTATTCCTTTTATATTATTATCTATTCTTATCAATTCTGCTAGTGGTTCTATAGCTAGCGCAAACAATAAAGGTGATAGTGGGCATCCCTGCCGCGTTGACCTGCTTAAGTTAAATTGCTTTGATACATGTCCATTTACTGTCACTTTCGCTAACGGTCCCTTATATAATGCTTTAATCCAATTAATATACTTCTCCGGTAAACTGAATTTTTGCAATACTTTGAACAAATAATTCCATTCTACTCTGTCGAAGGCCTTCTCTGCGTCTAAAGCAACTGCTACTGTAGGTGCTTTATTTCCTTCTACTGCATGAATTAAGTTAATAAATTTACAAATATTGTCTGTTGTGCGTCTTTTTTTGATAAATCCAGTTTGGTCTAAATTTACCATTTTCGGTACCTGTTCTGCTAATCTGTTTGCTAATAGTTTAGCTATTATCTTATAATCTGTGTTTAGCAAAGATATTGGTCTATATGACGCTGGTGAGAGTGGATCTTTCCCTTGCTTTAGTATTACTGTAATTATTGCTGTTTTACATGAATCTGGTAAGCTTTGTGTTTTATCAATCTGGTTGATTACTTCCAGGAGGGGCGGAATTAATAAGTCTTTAAATGTTTTATAGAATTCTATTGGGAATCCATCCTCTCCTGGTGTCTTATTATTTGGTAATTTTTTTATTATCTCTTGTATTTCTACTATTCCAAATGGCTCTGTTAATTTATTTTGTTCCTCTATTTGTAGTTTTGGTAGTTCAATTTTAGTCAGAAATTCATCTATTTTCCCTTCTTTCCCTTCGTTTTCAGTTCGGTATAATTGTTCATAGAATTCTCTAAAGGTTTCCTTAATTTCTTTTGGATTATATGTAATTTGTTTGTCTTTTTTCCTTGATGCCAATACCATTTTGTTAGCTTGTTCTGTCTAAAGCTGCCATGCTAGAATTTTGTGCGTTTTTTCTCCTAGTTCATAATATTTCTGTTTTGTCTTCATTATGTTCTTCTCCACCTTATATGTTTGTAGTGTTTCATATTTTATTTTTTTATCTGCCAATTCTCTTCTTTTAGTTGTATCTTCCTTCATTGCTAATTCTTTTTCTATATTTACTATTTCCCTTTCCAACTGCTCTGTTTCCTGATTATAGTCCTTCTTCATCTTGGTTACATAACTTATTATTTGCCCTCTAATGAATGCTTTCATTGCATCCCATAGTATAAACTTATCTTCCACTGATTCCGTATTTATTTCAAAATACATTTTTATTTGTTTTTCAATAAATTCTCTAAAATCCTGCCTTTTAAGTAACATGGGGTTTAATCTCCATCTATACATTCTTGGAGGGATGTCTTCTAACTTTACTGTCAATATTAAGGGTGAATGGTCCGATAGTATTCTAGCTTTATATTCTGTTTTTCTTACTCTCTCTTGCATACGAGCTGATAACAAAAATAGGTCTATTCTTGAGTATGTTTTATGTCTAGCCGAGTAATATGAATATTCCTTTTCCTTTGGGTGTTGTTTCCTCCATATATCCAAAAGTTGCATTTCTTCCATCGATTTAATTATAAATTTGGTTACTTTGTTCTTTCTGTTAATTTTTTTCCCAGTTTTGTCCATATTTGTATCCAAATTCAGGTTGAAGTCCCCTCCTATTAATATGTTCCCTTACGTATCTGCTACCTTCAAAAAGATATCTTCCATAAACTTTTGATCTTCTTCGTTAGGTGAATATACATTGAGTAGATTCCAAAACTCCGAATATATCTGACATTTTATCATTACATATCTCCCTGCTGGATCTATTATTTCCTCTTCTATTTTAAATGGCACATTTTTACTAATTAATATAGCTACTCCTCTTGCTTTTGAATTATACAATGCTGCTGTTACGTGTCCTACCCAATCTCTCTTTAATTTCTTGTGCTCCAATTCAGTTAAATGTGTTTCTTGCACAAATGCTATATCAATTTTTTCTTTTTTCAGTAAATTTAGCAGTTTCTTCCTTTTAATTTGGTTATGTATTCCATTAATATTTAAAGTCATATAGTTCAACGTAGCCATTTTATACTTTGTTTATCTTCCCTTTCCGTTTCTCCATCATTACCTTTCCTTCTTATCCATTTCTGTTTTCTTGTTTTGAACCCTTTATAAGACAACATTCCTAAAACATCAAAAATTTTCCTTATTCTCCTATTTAAAACTTCTTTAGCCCCAATCTCCCCTTCACCTCCTGAGTTGTCCTTTATCCCTTGTCGGACAACCACATCTCCCCTCTCCATTTGGATTTGCGAATTCACTCGCAAGCGTCAGCTGATTTTGCAGTGACCGCAACTCCTCCCCACCCAGCCCCCCCCAGAAAAGATTTCACTTTTCATATGTAACAAAGGTCACTCTTTTAGTTCCCTCCTTATTCCCTCTATTCCATTTCCTTCCCTTATTAATTCTTATCTATACTATCTATATTTTCCTCTAAATACGGATACATTCATGTATGCACATTATACATATACACACATATACCTCTTTACCCACATACATATAAATCGTGGTCATTTTTACTCTTATTACATATCTTCATCTTTCTGGTTGTTTTGTAGTTGTTCTGCAAATTTCCTTGCTTCCTCTGGATCCGAGAATAGTTTTTTTTCCTCCCATAAGTCGTTTTCGATGTATTGAACACCTTTCTCTTCTTCAGGAGTTCAAAACTTATGTGTCTTTTTAGTTCGCAGTCTTTTGTACTCTCGTTACACGTCTTCATCTCTCAGTCTATTTTGTAATTGTTCTGCAAATTTTCGTGCTTCCTCTGGATCCGAGAATAGTCTGTTTTGTTGTCCTGGAATAAATATTTTCAATACCGCTGGATGCTTTAGTATAAATTTATACCCTTTCTTCCATAAAATCGCCTTTGCTGTATTGAACTCCTTTCTCTTCTTCAGGAGTTCAAAACTTATATCTGGATAAATAAAATTTTTTTGCCCTTTGTACTCCAGTGGCTTGTTGTCCTCTCTTACTTTCTCCATTGTTTTCTCCAGTACCTTTTCTCTTGTAGTATATCTTAGGAATTTTACTAAAATAGATCTTGGCCTTTGTTGTGGTTGTGGTTTAAAGGCCAATGCTCTATGTGGCCTTTCTATTTCCATATCTTGCTGTAGTTCTGGACATCCTAGGGTCTTAGGGATCCAATCTTTTATAAACTCCCTCATATTCTTGCCTTCTTCATCTTCTTTAAGGCCCACTATCTTTATATTATTTCTTCTGTTATAATTTTCCATTGTATCTATTTTTTGAGCTAGTAGTTCTTGTGTCTCTTTAGTTTTTTTATTAGATTCCTCCAATTTCTTTTTTAAGTCTTCTACCTCCATTTCTGCTGCTACTGCCCGCTCTTCCATCTTATCCATTTTCTTTCCCATTTCTGTTAAGGTCATATCTATTTTATTCATTTTCTCTTCTGTATTGTTTATTCTTCTTCTTAAATCATTAAATTCTTGCGCTTGCCATTCTTTAAATGACTCCATGTATTCTTTAATAAGAGAAAGTAAATCCTTTATCTTGTCTTTCCCTTCTTCTTCTATTTCACTGTACTTCTCCTCTTCCTCTTCTTCTTCCTCTGGGTTGGCCATCTGTTGTTTCTTTGTTGCCCTTTTCTTCTCTTCTTTCTTGTTTTCGTTGTCTTCTATGTTCTCCTCTTGCTGCAGGTGTTCTGCAGGTGTCATTGCCGGCTGTGGAGATCGATTCCCCAGCTGATCACCCCTCCCGTCGGTGTGTTTTTTTGCATGCGCATCGCGCATGCGCGACTCCTCGCGCATGCGCGGTTGCGCACTTTTACTCGGCTCAGCGAGCCATTTTTGTAGTCCACTTTTTACCGACCTGAGGGAGCGGGTTTCTCTCTCCACCGCGGGCCTCTTCGAGCAGGTAAGGCCTTCTCCTTCTTCTTCCGTTGTCTTCTCTTCCTCTCTTCTTACCGTTGATTTCGATTTTTCTTTTTTCGTCGCCATCTTCTTTCCACCTTTATACTCACTTTTCTTTAATTTTTATTTTTGTACCTTTGTATTTTCCTTTGTTTTTCCCGACTTTTCTGGAGAGGGCTGGAGTTCACTGTCCGGCCACTACTCCATCACATGACTCCCCACCCGACCTTGAAGTGTGAAAGGAGGCCACTTTAGGTGTGGCTGTCTTTTACACACACAAGTGTGCGCACACAAACACAGAGACATAAACGGAGACGCGCGCGCACACACTCAAACACAGACACGCACACAGACGAACAGACACATACATGAACACACATGCACACACAGACGAACACAGACACACACCAATACACAGACACACATACACACACACACACACACACACACACACACATATAAACATACCATAAACATAATAACATTGTTATAATTATTAGGTATGTTATATATTTATATTTTATAGATAGATACATATACAGGTATATAGAAACATATAGGTATTAAAGGTATATATATCTTTATTTATTTTTAAATTTAGACATACATCACGGTAACAGGCCCTTCTGGCACATGAGTCCATGCTGCTCAATTACACCCAATTAACCTACACCCCTGGTACATTTTTGAATGGTGGGAGGAATCCAGAGCCCCTGGAGAAAACCCATACAGACAAAGGGAGAACATACAAACTCCTTACAGACAGCACCAAATTTGAATTCGGTCGCTGCCGCTGTAACAGCATTGTGCTAACTGCTACACTAACCATTCCACCCCCTTGTGACAGCCAAGCAGGCGGGACGGCTACATCATTCAACCACCGGTCCAATCACTGATGAACGCGCTGGAGTATTGACCCACACCACTTCCAACCTTGGCCAATTCACCCCCCTTTACAAAGCCTAGTGACCCCTGGATTATCGGGAGACACGTCGAGATCAGGGCATCCAAGCCGCAGCAGCCCTGCACTTCTGGGCATAGCGCCGTACAGCACTGGACAGGCACTTCAGCCCATCTGGTCTCAGGCAATTTTCCCACCTCAGGCTGGGAGGAGAAGGAAAACAGGAAGGCTTCACTGATTTTAGACACTGTACTGTACTGAGGGTGACCGGCCCGTGGACATACTCACCAGGAAGGAGCAGAGGAAAATGAAGGAGACAAAGTAGAAATAGGCAAACTCATTGCCGCACTCATTTCCCACGATGCCGGATCGAGGGTCACAGGGTTTGCCACCCAAGCACGACAACATGATGCTGTGCCAGGCCTCTCCCGTTGCGCTCCTGAAACACACACAGACACAGAAGGTTTGGTTACACGAGACACACGAGAAAGGGTACCGGAGCAAAGGCAATCTTGCTGGAGGCAGTCAGAGGGTCAGGCAGTATCTGTGGGAGAGTGACCTTCTCTCCTGGTGGTTCCCTTTTCAGCTGTTGCTTTTGGAACGTGGGAGATGTCAAACTTCTGCAGCACTATCGTGAGCATCCTGACCGGTTGGATCACAGCGTGGATGAAACCTTGTATGGTGAGGGCGGGAGGAAACTGGAGCACCCGGAGGAAACCCACGCAGGCATGAGGAGACAGCTCTGGGTTCAAACCCAGGTCGGTGGTGCTGTAGTGACGTTGAACCGTGCCGCCCGTGACTGATTTGAAGGAGTTATATACATAAGGGGATGGTAAGACCTGAGAAAGTACCGAGAAACAGAGGGATCTCAATCAGCTCAGAAGGCAGCAGCCTGTGATTCGTGGACATCAGAAGGACCAGGAATGACCACCTCCCACTACACTGTAGTGGAGAGTAGAGAGCACCAAGTTCTTCGGAATTCACTTATTATTGGTACTCAACATCTCCTCACTTGTCAGGAAGGCTCAACAGACTGCACTTCCTGAGAAAACTGAATTGGGCAAGTCTACCGGCCACCATCATGTTAACCGACTCCAGGAGCTCTATCAAAAGCGTCCGGCCGCCTGCATCACGGTGAGCTACTGTTGGTGCAGAGAAATGGATCGGAGGTCAATCCACAGGACCTTAAGAGTGGCAGAGAGGATCACTGGAGTTTCCCTTCCACCCCCCCCCAATCATTGAGGTCCCCTTCCACCCCACGCACAGCATCTTTCAGCTGCTCCTGTTGGGAAAGAGATTCAGGAGGACCAGAAGCTGAGGAACAGCTTCCACCCACGGGCAGTGAGAACGCTGAACGACCAAAGGAACTGCTCACACTGACCCTCCGAGACTCTCATATTCATGATATTTATCTGTCTGCCCTGTATATGTATTATTTGTCCGTATGTGTATTAAGTCAGGTTGTGTGCCTGCGTGCTTTGCACAGAGGACGCTGTTTCGCCGGGTTGTACTTGTGCAATCAGATGACAATAAACTTGACTTGAAACTGAAGCTCATGGAGGTAACACGTGCAAACTCCAAATTCGAACTCTGGTTCAGGAGCTCCCCTACTTATGATGATCCAACTTATGATGGTTCAAATCCATACTTTCAATTTTGAATTTCGATCTGTTCCCGGGCTTGCGATATGTGGTACGCTACTCTCGTGATCCTGGGCATCATCAGGAGAGAGTGAAATTGATGACCCTGTCGCTTTAGCATCTTCACCGTCCAGCAATTAATTTTAGTTCAATGCTTCAAACATTCGTCATGCCCATTTTCAGCTACGTACTCTACTGGCTGTTTCAGTGTGGGATAAAGGTGTTCAAAACTTAATCATCAAAAATGGTTGGTGCAGTATTCTTTTTCGACTTACGATGGGGTTGCCGGAACGTAACCCCATCCTAAGTTGAGGTGCACCTGCAATAGCATTGCACTAACTTTGCCAAATCGCCGTCCCATCTCAGGCCTGGGTTGGTAAAGGAGATCTCTTTCGTTTTGGGGCAAGGGCGTCACCTCTGCTGATTTGTGTCTCAGCCATTTCTCAGTGAGTTTCGCTCTTGCTTTTAAATCAGCAAGTTCCCCCCAACCCCCCACTTCAGCAGTATATTCATGGAGGTGTGGTACTCAGGGATTATTGGACGGGCTGCGTTTCAAACGAGACTGCGGTCAGGAGGATTGAAGGCTTCCATGGTGTAATCTTGAAGATGGACACCAGGGGCAGTGCACTCCTGTGTGCGGTAGCAGGGCAAATTAGACATTATATTTCCTACTTTGCAACAGGGACTACTGTAGTTCATAGAGCCATAGCACAGAACAGCCCTTCAGCCTTCTAGTGTGTGCCGAACTATTATTCTGCCTTGTCCCACTGACCTACACCCGGACCATAGGCCTCCCATCCATGGACCTGTCCACATTATTCAAAACTACTCTATTCGCTATAGAGACTTGGGGAATATCCTGGAAGGATAAAAGTGGAAATATGTCCTCCTCCTTTTCTTTTGATCTTTGAGTTGCAGCCTACCCACTGCACACGCAGGCAGGTAGACAGACACACACACACACACACACACACACATACACACACACACCTTCATACACAAACACGCATGCATTCACACAGCGAAGTAGGTTAATTGGGTGTAATTAGCTGACTTATGGGCCAAAATGGCCTGTAACCGTGCTGTGTGCCTAAATTTAAAAAAAATTAAAACATTTAACACCCGATTATCAGCCCCTTCCTTCCGACTGCAAGCAGAACAGTAGTACAGCCTCAAGGATCAGGGTTCAATCCTGACCTCACACATAATCTCTGTGGAGTTTGCATGTTCTCTCGGTGGCCATGTAGATCACCCTTGGGTGCTCCGACCTCTTGCCACATCACAATGCCGTACAGGCTGGCAGATTAACTGGCTGTGCAAGAAGGTGGCAGGACAATTGAGGAAGATTGATGGGTTGGGGAGAGAATGGGGGACAGGGAAATGTGGCAGAAGGGAGCCAACGGGATTGCTTCAAGAGCTAGCACAGTTTTGAAAAGTCAAATGGCTTCCTATAAGATCACCGAAATGCTGGAGGAACTCACCAGGTCTCACAGCGTCCACAGGAGAAAAAGATTATATAATTGACGGTTCTTAAAGAAAGGCTGAGCCCGAAACATTGGTGATATGTCTTTACCTTCTATGGATGCTGCGAGACTGGCCGTGTTTCTCCAGCATTTCTGTATTTTAACAACAATCATACCTGCAGACTTTTATATTTCACTCCCACCTCCCCCATTCACTAACTAATGCCTTCCCCTCCCATGTTCCACCACAAACCATCCTTGCCACACTAATGTTAGGCGGCAGGATGCAGTGGCCTCACTAGGGTCGATGTCACCTGATGCGGTAACTCATGGAGTTCACCCCACCCCCCGCCATCGACCAAGTGTACTGAGCATGGAAGAAACAGGCGTGTATTCCTTGTATGTCCGGGGTGGCGGCAGCAATGCTGAGTGTGGGGAGGGGGGATGGCAGCAGTGCTGAAATGTGGGGGGTGGGGGGGGGGGGTGGTGGTGGTCCTGAGTGGGGGCTCTGACTGGAGCACATTTGAAAGTTCAGAAAGTAAATGAGGATCATGTTTTAGCATTGATACATGTAAACTGGGCTCACGAAAAATGTTTTTGTTGTTATAACTAACTACAGGGATAATTTTATAAAAAAATAATAAATTTCTGCTGAAACATTGCAGAAAAATTTTATACACAATCATTTTGGTGTCACCCCCCTCCGATGGTGTCACCCAGTGCGGTCCAAGTTACACCAGTGGCAGCATGTTAAAGGCGGACAAGGACGTCTGTTGTGGGGAGCCATTTTGACGCTTTTCATCCTGTGGGCTCTCGAGAATCTTGGATGAGAGGTGCAGGAGAGAACGCTGGCGATTGGGAAGCCTTCACCGCCGCCACCTTCGGAAGAGAGTGGGAGGAGAGGAGAAGGTTAATAAAGTGACTGGTACCCACCGAAAAAGAAGGGTCAGGGCCTGGAAGAATGTCCTGAAGTTGTTGTGATGGTTGATCTCGCTATCCTCGTCGTCGTCCACGGCAAGGTTTCCAAATACCTGCAAAGCCAAATCACGGGCTGAGACTGAGCTCTTGGTTACGGGTCTCGGATGGGCTGGCCTCTTTCCACAGCGAAGGGAAAAGATTTCATCGGAAAGATTCGCCAGCAGGAACAGGGACCACAGCCCATTTAAGGGGGTCCACAGACCGAAATCATAAAACACAGTAAATCTGCACTGCTCAGGGACTGGGTCGGTCCCGATGTTCGGAATTCTCGGGCAGTACTTTGTCCAATATTTTTATTGAATTAAATATATCCTCATAAATAGGTAATAACAAGGATATATATTCCACAAAGTAAACATATATTAACAAGTTGCTGTAAACAAGCTATGAAAGAGCCAAAAAATGTATATTAAGCAAAAACTATTCTAATGATCTAACTCTCCCTTGTGAAGTTATGAATGAACATACATGTTCTATTAATGCATGAATGAAAGGACAACTAAATCATAAAATAGGATCCAATAATCTTATAAATTCTGAAAATAATTAAGGAAAGGACCCCAGAAATTTAGAAAATTAAGGTTCATGACATTAGTAGGAGCCCCTCTGGTCCAGCAGAATCCACCCCTATATGTTTGCGTTTGAACTGAAGAACTGTGCTGCACGACATCGCTCTCTGCAATCCAAAATTTTTTGCTACTTTTTCTTTCTCTTTTTATTTTTCAATTTCTATTTTTTTCTCTCTTTTTTTGGGGAGGGGGTGGGAGGTTGGATAGGAGGGAGGGGTTTTGGGATGGGTTGAAAACCATCGTGTGTGGTAAGTAATTTGTACCTTTTTTGATATCTGTATATTATAATAATTACTGCACGTGTGGAATAAAATGCTGAAGGCAAAGGACGGAAGATACTTTCCCAATAATTGGGAAGTGAGAAACGTGACCAAAACAGATGGAATAATGGGCAGTTTTTTTATAATCCAAATTTACGGAGGAATAAAGAAGAGGTGAACAGGTAAATTTTGGCAGTTTATTCATTGGCCAATGCAGCACGCTTCATTGATCAAAACGAGTAAAATGAAGTCAGCAAGTGTGGTCGCTTGTAGCCCACTGCGCATCTGTGGCGCTTACGCACGCCAAATCCCGCTAAATTTTTAATAGTTTGAGAGTTTTCGCCAAGTGCGGATTCTTGGATGCTCCAGATTTCTGGATTTTAAGTTTTTTTTTCAGTTGTTGGCAGGAGAGAAGTTTTATGCATCTTGTTTAAATCTCTTCTCCACCATTTCTGATGTGAAGAAGAACATCTGCTTAGCCAACGGCCCCTCGGAACTAAAATTCCCAGATCCTGGCCCCGCCCTGTGTCCCCAACTCCCGTGTTACTGAACCCTCCCTGCAGTGTGATAAGCAGAACATACAGTGAAGATGTTTCCAAAGGATCTATCTAAACTTTGACTCTGACGATAGGCATTGCAGCCATTCTCAACGGTATGACCAACCTGGGGGCATAGCACATTTATTGGAGGATGGGGGGAGGCACAAATTTAAATCCTAAAATATTTTTATGTATTTGATAGGAGAGAAGGACGGAAGAAAACAACTGAACTTGACTGCTTCACAGGGAAGGGGGCCCATAGAGTCCTAAGAAGGTCGTAGCCAAAAACAGGTTGAGAATGCTGTTCTAGAATATCATACATCTCTTCCCAACCGAGTATGACTCTGTAACTCCATCTGACATAGTTCAGTCAGAAGAAAATCCGCAGCAGAACCTCAGCCTCCCTGTAACTCAATAGTTTCTAACTGCACAAGAATTGGAAATCTGACAACATTTTCAGACGTGGAGGGATGACATTAATAGGCAGGTGATGGCCGACTTGGATTGTAAAAATCTTTCCACTGTGGATGGGAGATATAATTGGGTTAGCTGGGCAGGGTTTGGATTTTCTACTTGGCGTATATAATGGTTTTGGGGGTGACATTTTTAAGATTCAAATACCGTCTTATACGCTGAAGTATGCAGCCTGCATCATTTGTGTATGTGTGTGGTGTCTGTATGTGTGTTTGCACTGAGGACCGGAGAACACTGGGAGATCGCTGGTGCAATCGGATGAGAAGTAAACTTTAACTTGAGTCCTGACTCACCTGCATTCCAATGATAGCATAAATGAAGAATAGCATCACGATCAGTAGACAGACGTAAGGCAAGGCCTGAAAAATAAAATCAATCGCACAGGAAGGAATAAGAACAGACAATAACAGGCATGGTTATAAAGGGTTTACAGGACAGACGATCTGTACCTTTGCCCTCAAAGGTGTTAGGACCGAGTGGTTAATAAATCATGTAGTGGCAATGTACATAAAAAACAGGAGCTGGGGTCGGCCATCAGATCAGTTGAGCCTGCTCCGTCATTCAAAAATGAGGACTCGGCTTCACCTTAATTCCCCATCTTCTTTTCTTTCTTTCTTCTTCTTCTTCCCCATCTGTGTCTTACATGCATTTAATGAGGCAGCTTCTACTACTTAATTGGCTCTCGAGGAAGAACCAGTTCCTCCTTATCTCCGCCTGAAGTCGATTCTCCCAGGTCTTGAGGTTATGTTGACGTTGAGGTCATGCCAATGCAGGGAGTCCACATTGAACATTTTAAAGCACTGGATAGTCCAAACCTGGAGCATGGTGTCCATTTTTTTTTTGTCAATGAACTGGAGGGAAGGAGTGAAGGTCTGAAATAGGACTTAGAAAGGAGGTGTTTCAGCGATGGAATTCGGGTTGAGAAGTGGGAGGTTCACCTTTGAGTAGGTTGAGAGGAGGTCTGATGGAGGCAAACCCAATCTGCTGCATGGTCAGTACATCATGTCAGAGTCACTAAAAGTTTGGGTTCTGAGGTGGACAGGATTGGCAGATGCAGTAGATGGAAACGTAGGCTGATCCCAATACCAGATGGGAACATCTCCCCTTCCTTTGCATTTTCCAACTCTTTTATCTCTGTTCCTAGTTATAATGAAGGTCCACTGGCCTGAAAAGGTTCTCTCCCCACAGATGCCGCCTAAACCTGTCGAATATATCCTCCATTTTCTGCCTTTTAGTTTAGATTCCAAAGGAAATGCTCTCACTAACCATCCGAGACCTTCACATTCAAAAAATAATATTTATTTGTACAGGGAGGTTTGAGCTAGTGGAGCTGTTCTAGTGAACCGGTGCAGACTCGAAAGGCCAACATGGCCTGTTTCCACTCCGTAAATGGTTATATGGTTATATGAATACTTGTCCTGTATATGTATTTTTGTCTGTATGTGTGCTATCTCTGGCTGTGTGTTTTGCACCAAGGACCAGGCTGAACTTATACAACCTTTCACAGGAGCTCTATCGAGAGCGTCCTGGCTGGCTGCATCACTGTGTGGTATGGTTGCTGCAGAGAAATGGATCGGAGGTCAATCTACAGGACCATAAGAGTGGCAGAGAGGATCACTGGGATCTCCCTTCCACCATCCATTAATGTGATCTACTGGGATCATTTTCTAAAGAGGTCGTGCAAAATCATTGAGGACCCCTTCCACCCCACACACAGCATCTTTCATCTGTTCCCATTGGGGGAGAGATACAGGAGTATCAGAGCCAGCGCCACCAGGCCGAGGAACAGCTTCTTCCCACGGGCAGAGAGACTGCTGAATGACCAAAGGAACTACTCACACCAACCATCTGAGACTCTCTTATGTACAAAACAAAATCTATTTATTTGTATATTTGAATATTTGTTCTGAATATGTATTGTTTGCCTGTCTGTATGTTATGCCTGGTTGTGTGTCTGTGTGTTTTGCACCGAGGACTGGAGAACACTGTTTCTTCAGGTAGTACTTGTGCAATTAGATAACAATAAACTTATTAAAAAAAAGTAATTTAATTTTAAAAATATTTAGACATGCAGCACGGTAACAGGGCGCTTTGGGCCATGAGTCTGTGCCACCCAATTATACCCCATTTACCTGTGACCCCTGGTACATTTCGAACAGTTGGAGGAAACTGGAGACCCCGGGAAAAACCCGCGCAGACACGGGGAGAACGTACAAACTCCCTCAGGCAGCACAGGATTTGAACCCCGGTCCCGATTGCTGGTGCTGTGACATCGTCACGTTAACTGCTATACCAACCGTGCCAGGAATACTTTACTTGATTTCAGGAATCTGAGTTTTACAACCATAAGGGCAGAGATAAACTTTAAAGATTTATTTAGGCAAGATGCCTGTGGCCCTGAGATCCTGATGGTTACTGAGATAGAAAATAAAATAGGAAAGGCAGATATACATGAAACAAAGAGCACCTTTCAGAAGGTTTGCCTGTAGTTTCTGCATTGCCTTCTGGGCGAGTGGAGCCATTCTTAGTGCAGAACAGCTGAGCAAGGCATCAGGTGTTTTGTGGACTCCTGCTTTTAGAATTTATTCAATTTTACTTAAGCTTCATAAAATTATACTTGTTGAAAATCTGATAATCAGGCCGCACGGTTGGCATAGCGTCACGCCTTTAGAGCGCCAGCGATCGGGACCGGGGTTCGAATCCCGCGTTGTCCTTAAGGAGATTTGTACGTTCTCCCCGTGTCTGCGTGGGTTTTCCCCCAGGGCTCCAGTTTCCTCCCACCACTCAAAATATACCGGTGGGGGGGCGGGGGGGTGTAGGTTAATTGGGTGGCACAGACTCGTGGGCCGAAATGGCCTGTTACTGACCTGTCAAATATATCCTCCATTTTCTGCCTTTTAGTTTAGATTACAAAGGAACAACTCTAAATATGTCTAAATTAAAATTTATTTCACGTCTCCAACGAGGATTTATCAAGGTTTATACCGCTATGTGGATAATTCAGAGGGGCAGTTCAGTGATGCAGAGACACAAGTTTAAATCCTACTCAGGTTGTTGGGAAATGAACTCAGTGAATTAAATAAATCTGGAATTAAAACAGTGATTACTAGATGATCCTTGAAAACGCCAACTTGTTGTGCGAATGGTTCAAATACAGCCCTTGGATTAGAAAAATCACCCTCTTCCCACCTGGGAGTCTGGTACTGATCAGTGGGAGGGCAGAAGAGAAAAAAAAGCTGGGAAATAATAGGGGGGGAGTGTAGCTTTATGAAAGGAGAGGGGAGTGGAGAACTGGAGGAAAGGGGACAGAGAGATGGGGAAGAGGGGAGTGGCCTAACAGAAACTGGAGAAGTCGCTGTTAATGCCATGCGGTGGGACAGAACATAAGGTGTTGCTCCTCCAATCTACAGGTGAATTGGCTTGGCCGGACAGACATGTCAGTGTGGGAATGGGGCGCAGAATTGAAATGGCTGGCCACTGGCAGATACCCGCCATTGATGAAGATAGAGCAAAGGTGCCCTCCTACCCAGAACCACTTGCCTCTGACCCTGTGCTCCTCCCCCTGCCGTTTTATTCGGGGGCCTGTCTGCTTTTTGCTCGTACCTTGATGAAGGGCTCAGGCCCGAAACATTGGTGATGTATCTTTACCTTCGCTACATAAAAAAACAATGCATGACCTGCTGAGTTTATCCAGCATTTTATTCTAAACTACATTAACAGTGTCTGCAAACTTTCTTGTTTAAGTTCCTCGACTTGCGAGAATCTCAGGGTTGTATATAATTTAATGCAGCTCAGACATACAGAACGGTAACAGGCCCTTTGGGCCCACCAGCCCGTGCCGCCCAATTACACCCAATTGACCTACAACCCCTGTATGTTCTTATAAAGGGTGGGAGGAAACTGGAGGAAACCCATGCAGACACGGGGAGATGGTACAAACTCCTTACAGAGAGCGCTGGATTCAAACCCCGGTCCCTATCGCTGGCGCTGTGACAGCACTGTGCTAACTGCCACACTAACCGTGTATGCCCTCTGACCAAAAACAAAATCTGAACTTTGACCTCGACTTGTTGCTTGGCCAGCCTGAGCTGACATCTGAAAAAAACCCAACACCGTGGCAGGCCTTACCTTGAAGGACTGAATGAAGGTCCACAACAAGATGCGGATGGTATAACCTTGCCTCAGGAGCTTGATCAGTCGAGCAGCACGGAAGAGCCGCAGGAAGCTCAGGTTGATAATGCTTTTCTACAAAAGCGAGGTGGAGAACAAAAGGTCAGAGGTGAACGCCTGCCCATTCTCATTGGCTGTGCTTGACAAGAAGGTCACGAGAAAGAACACTCCCAATAAACAAGTCTGGCCATCATCCAATCATGGGAAAAGAACGGGTTTCATTGTTAAACTATATATAAATATTTGCAAATATCTATATATTTTTAACACAACCAAATGCACTGTCCTTTGGCACAAGAAAGGCATAATGTGGAGTCCGCAAAACAGCAAAGATGCACGGAAAGCGAGATACTGTATGCCATCGCATGGCAGATATCACACCACAGCTCCTTCTGTTATGTGAAGACTCCAACGTGCATGCACAATAGCCCCGCAGCAGTCATCAGGAAGAACTGGGGGGAGGGGGCACGGGAGTGTGCAGTGGGGGTATCCATAAACCAGCAGCCCTTGGAATGCATGCAGTGAATGAATGTAGCTTCAAAGTCGTCTCTGAAATCCCCGCTCACAGAAAGGCAAAGTGGAGAAGAAAAGAAACGTCGGATGAAAAACTTTTACACTTAGATTTCAACATCACAGGGTGTTCTGGCCCACCAGCATGTGCTGGCTAAATATGCCCAATTAACCTTCAACCACTGTTCCCTCTAAGCTGTGTCTGTGTGTTTTGCAACCAGCGCACAAAGGAAATTAATGTGCGCACAAAGGGTTAGTTATCTTAATTTTAAACCAAATCCCTTAACTGCTTTATCTGGTATTGTTGGAGAGAGTGACAGAATGTTAATGGCATCTGAACTGCATGTATTAGCTTTTATTTCTCTTACGGTGAGGCGGGAGGTGTTGCTGAGATGGAAGGACGTTACCCCACCTCATCAAGCTCAATGGCTACGTGACGTCAGGTCGTGTTTAAACTTAGAGAAGATTAGATGCTCAATTTCCAATTTGAATGTAAATTTTCAAACACTGTGGGTCCTTTTTGAATTACCTTCATAATCTCTGATTTGTTATGAAGGTGGATCTGTCGACTAATGAGGTAATTTATCACTCCTGATAAGAATCTTGTCTTTTTTTTTGGCCAAACAGCTTATTTCTTGGTCGTGGGTTTAGATTTTCCTTTTTTTTAATATAAGAAAATAATAAAATATCAATACAATATAATCTGTTTGATTAAAATGTGGGGAACCTTGGATGAAATGATGAAGTGCAATGTGAATTTTAACATAATGTACTCTGTAGTTTTGGATGTGACATTTCAATGTTAATAAAAATATTGAAAAAGAAAGAAAAGGTTTGTTACCTAAAATAATGTCATAATTAATAATTATACTTAATAACCTCTTGGCTAACAGTTTCTGCTAACTAGTTAGTCGGTTTTTCAAATACCACATTTGCACATCACTAATTTACGTCACCTCACCTTTCATGTCCTGGCTTGCACAGCGGCAGTGTCAAGTTTACATTTGCACAAGCATTCAGTGCACACGTACTTTTGACACAGGAAGCAAGCTTGCACAATGTCAGATTTTTGTGCACACTGAATACTAAAAAAATGAGAGGGAATCTTGCCTTGAACCCCAAACGTTTGAAGGGTGGGAGGAAACCGGAGCATCCAGAGGAAACCCACGCAGACACGGGGAGAACGTACAAACTCCTTACACACAGTGCGGGATTCGAACCCAGGTCGCTGGGGCTGTAAAAGCTATGCGCTAGCTGCTACGCTAACTGTGCCCCTTTACAGAGGGACAAAACCTAATATTCCATCTGGGCCCTCTCCAACCACTTCTCCAGTTTCCGTAAGGCCCCTTCCTTCCCTGTCTCTCTCTCTTTCTTTCCCTGTCTCCCTTCCTCCAGCTCTGTATTGGGGGTGGTACCTCCCACCCCCGATCAATTCTCAGCTTTTCCCTCCTGCCCACCTGTGGCCTCCTGTCTGTTGGCCTGTGTTAGTCCCTTCTTCCTTCTTACCCTGACCTGTTTATTCATGCACCTTCCTGATCTTTGTTCCTTGACAAAGGCCTCAGGCCCAAAACATTGGTTACGTACCTTTGCTTCTATGGAGGCTGAGGGACCTGCTGAGTTTCTCCAGCGCTTTTGTGTATTTATTCCCTTTTCAAAGTATCCCCCCTTTTGACAAGTAGTTAAGGACTGGAATGCTGCAGTAACTCATGGACTTACAGCCCCAAAAAGTGTCAACTACAGTAAAACCGTCCAACACTAGATCAAAAACAAATTTGCTTGAGGAACTCGGTGAATTGGGCAATATCAAGTGGAAGAAACAGAACTGTCGATATTTTGGGTTGAAACCCTGAAGGAAAACTGATTATGCAAAAGGGAGATAGGCCAGTATTATGAGGTCGTGGAAGGTGGGGTTGGCAGGAACCAGTAGTGGACTGGGAGGGCTGAAGGACATCGGACAGGTGGGGAGGGCGAGGGGTGGAGTTGGGAGAAATCGATTGGCAGGGAAAGGGGAGGGGGGATTGAGGAAAAAAACAGGGGGGGGGGTGTGCTGCCTGCCCAACGGCAGCATTGGAACTGCTACCCACTGGAGACACAACGAGCCCCTGCCAAAGAAACTCTATACTTCTCCCAAGAGTATTGGTACCAGACAGCATGCTGATGAGGGCAGCATGGGTTTAAAGGCCAATTAGTCTAGGACAGGGAAGATATTCCGAGAGGCTGAATCAATCTACATATGGAAACACAGGGGCTGATCAGTAATAGTCAGACAGATTTAGACATGCAGCATGGTAACAGGCCCTTTTGGCCCATGCCACCCAATGGCCTACAACCCAGGTATGTATTTTTTTCCAACAGTGGAAGGAAACCGGAGCATCCAGAGGAAACCCACGCAGACACAGGGAGAATGCAAAAACTCCTGACAGACGGGGCCAGATTCGGACCCCGGTTGTTGGAGTTTTTCTCACCGCTCCCTCACCACTAAGCTAACCAATTTGATATGGGGAGATCCTGTCTGATTAACGTAACTGAATTTTATGAAGGTATAAAATAGATCGACGAGGGCATTGTGGTTGATGTGATTCACACTGGCCTCAGTGAGGCCCCCTTCACTCTGACACAGCTTCTTCCAGCTACTCCCGTTGAGAAAGAGATACAGGAGTTTCAGTGTCAGAACCACCTTTCTTCCCATGGGCAGTGAGAATACTGAATGGCTGATCTGTCTGAGACTCTTATTATTTATTCATTCTTATTTATATTTAAGTATGTAAGTACGCACTGTATATGCAGCATTTGTCTGTGTGTTCTGTCTGTATGTGTGTTTGCATATTTTTGTACCGAGGACTGGAGAACGCTGTTTTGTCAGGTTGTACTTACACAATCGGAAGATATTGAATTTGAACTTTGACAAGGTCCCTCATGGAAGACAAGTCCAAAAGTCTAGAGCAGTGGTTCTCAACCATTTTCTTTCCACTCCCATCCCAGTTTAAGTAACCCCTATGCCATAGGTGCTCTGTAATTTGTAAGGGATTGCTTAAGGTGGGATGTGGATGGAAAGGAAACTGTTTTAATTGTACCTCATGGACTCATTATGTGCATGGTTTCAGAACTCCAAAGGAAATGGGCCAATGACAATTTTTCTCAAGCCAAATATTTCAGTAACAATTGGGTCTACAGCAGTGATTCTCAACCTTCCCTTCCCACTCACCGACCACTTTAAACAAACCCTTACTAATCACAGAGCACTGATGGCCTAGGGATAACTTAAAGTGGGATGTGAGTGGAAAGAAAAAGGTGGAGAACCCACTGGTCTAAAGGCCATGTGATCCAAAGTTGGCAAACTGGGTTCAAAACTGATCAAAGGTGAGGGCGGAGGGTTTGTGTGAGAGGAATTCTCTGCTCAGTGGTGCCCCTCAGGGATTTGTGCTGGCACCCTTACTTGTTTGATGCATTGATCACGTAATGTTCCATGTTAGCAGAGTAATTAGGAAGTTTGCAGATGAGGAAATTGGTGATGCTGTTTGTGAGGAGGGTGGGGGAGGGGGGGTTACTGGAGAATGATACTAAGTTGGACAAGACGACTGCAGGTGGAACTTAATCATGACAAGCCTGCACTAAAGTCAGAGAGTTGGGCTCCCTTCAGCCAATCCTATCCACGCTGACCCAGCCAGGCCCACTTGTCTGCATTCAGCCCATACCCTTCAAAACCTTTCCTGTCCATGTCCTCGTCTCAATACCTTTTGAATGTTAGACTTAGTCCTGCTTCTTCCACTTCATCTGGCAGCTTGTTCCATATCCCCACCACCCTCTGCGAGAAGAAGGTTCCCCTCAGGACCCCCTTTAAATCTTTCCCCTCCTTTCACCAACTCTTGGAAAAAAAAGTCTCTGCTCCTTGTGCGGGGCAAATCAAATGAAGGGTGTAGGACAATATTAGGAACAGTTAGACCCCAGGGAGTGTTGACAAACAAATCAATTCTTGTTGCTTCAAGTAAAAACACAATGCTGGAGAAACTCAGCAGGTCAAAGAGCTCATTTTATACAGCAAAGGTGAAGATACCTTGATGAAGGGCTCAAGCCTGAAACGTTGGTTATGTATCTTTATCTTTGCTCTATAAAGGACACTGTTTGACCTGCTGAGTTTCTACAGGGTTGTGTTTTTACTTCAACCATGGTGTCTGCAGACTTTTTTCTTTTACTCTTGTTACTTCAAGCAGTTGTAAAATAGGTAACTACATTAGAACACAAGGTGGCTGCTGTGAAAAAAGCCTCCTTTGCTCTTTTACAAGGCAATAGCATAAACCGTCATGATAATGCTGACTTTAGCGTTCCTAATCAGCCAATACTTTGGTGGCATAGGGGACCTATCATTCACGGCAAACAATCAATGCCAATTTCCTCAGAAAACAAAGTTTACACGAAGAGTAAATGGCAACTGCAGTTACCTCTCCTCATAAAGGTAATTTCTGCAGCGAAGGCCGTGAGCAGAGAATGGCCATGAAATCAGTCCCAGGAGCCTAAAGAGGAGAGGTCGCTGGGCCCGCTCGTCAGGGAACTGCTTAATCTTCTCCACTCTGCTTGGCTTCAGGCGCAGACGAACTGGAGGGAACCCTACGCCCATTGGCTTGGTTGCAATTAATCTCAGGAAGGCAGAAGCTGCAGCCTGACCCTGTGGTGGGTAACCTCTCGAGTGGAAGAACTAACAATCAAGGAATGCTTGGAGATAGAGGACCAAGAAGTGGGGGGGTGCCAGAAAAAGGCAAATGGTCCCATTCTCAATGAGGGCCCGCAACACGTTTTTCTTTTAAACCTCGCTTGACATAAATATAATTTTTACGTTTTTTTAATGTAGCCAAGTACGGAAGAAACCAAAAGTTGACTGCTTCACAGGGGAAGATGGCCCATAAACTTTCAGCACCGTCCTAAAGAGGTCATGGCCGATAATAAAAAGGATGAGAAAGGCTGCTTTAGATCAGCAACCTCGCGATAATGTACAGAACAAAAATACATCCTAATCACTGTCTCTAGGAGAGTGGATCGAGAGGCATCAGTGGGAGAACAAGAATGGCCGACATTTTGAGCCAAAACTCTTATTGAAATGCTGACTGTTATTTTTCTCGCACTGATGCTGCTCGATGCAATGAGTTCCTCGAGTGGAGATTTTGCAGCATCCGTGTGTCTCCAGGCAAAAATGCACGTCTTGTTCAAGTTGCCCCTGAGGAGGAGGAGAGCCTGGCTACAACTATAAAGGTCCTTGCAGATTGGTTGGAGGTGTTGTGCATAGGTGCAGAAGGCTGCTGTAGATTACGTCAGAGTGCAGCGTTGGGCGGAAAAGTGGCAGGTGGAGTTCAAACCGGAGAAGTGCAAAGTGTTGCATTTTGGAAGGTTAAACTTGAAGGTGGAGTACGGTTGATGGCAAGATTTTTAATAATGTGGAAGAATTGGGGGACCTCGGGCTCCAAATCAATAGATCTTTCAAGGTTGCCATGCAGTTTGATTGGGTAGTTAAGAAGGCTTATGGTACGCTGACCTTCATTTGTCGGAGGATTGAGTTCAAGAGCCGTGAGGTAATGTTGCAGCTCAATAAAACTCTGGTGAGACCACACTTGGAATTTTGTGTTCAGTTCTGGTCACCTTGTTACGGAAGGAGGTGCACGTTATGGAGAGGGTGCAGAGGAGATTCATCAGGATGTTGCCTGGATTGGAGATCACGTCTTATGAGACAAAGCTAGCAGAGCTGGGACTTTTTGGAGTGAAGACGAATGAGAGGCGACTTCATAGAGATCTACAAGATTCTGAGAGGCATAGGTAAGGTGGACGGCCAGCACTTTTTTCCCAGGGCAGGAATAGCAAACATCCGAGGACATCTGTACATAGTGAGGGGGGGGGGGGAACATCTGTACATAGTGAGGCGGGGGGACATCTGTACATAGTGAGGGGGGGGGACATTTAGGGAAGACATCAAGGAGCTTTTTTATTCAGAAAATAGCAGGTGCCTGGGGTGCATTGCCAGGGGTGGTGGTGGAAGCTGGATCAACAGGGACATGTAAAAGATCCTGAGACAGGTATGTGGATGCAAGAAAAATAGAGGGTTATGGGTGTGAGGGGGGAAAGGTTTAGTTTGTTGAGCAGGTTTTTATAGGTCGGCACAACATTGTGAGCTAAACGACGTGTAATGTTCTATGCTCTGTGGTCTTGCTTTGTCAAGACTTTTCACACCAAGGTCAGAGCAGAACTACCATCAGGAAAGAGAGGTCTAGGTGCCACAAAACTTGCACCACCAGGTTCAGGAACTACTGCTCCCTTTCCGCCATCAGACTCCTCTATCAGGGATCAGGGACTCATTTAAGGATTCTTCAATTTTTGAAAAAGTAGACCTACAGCACAGTAACAGGCCATTTTGGCCCATGAGTCTGTGCCGCCCAATTTACACCCCATTAACCTACACCCAAGGTACGTTTTGAATGGTGGGAGGAAACTGGAGTCTCAAGAGAAAGACCACGCAGACACGGAGAGAATGTACAAACTCCTTGCAGACAGCGCGGGATTCGAGCCCCAGTCTGGTCCTGATCGGACGTTGTGCTAACCGCTACACCAACCTTGCCACCCTTACTTTTGCACTGAATGGATTTTTTTTCTCTCCTTATTGCACAGTCAGTTTGTTTACATTTGTTTGCGTGTGTACATTGTGCACAGTTAATTCTGCACTACCAATAAGAGGTAATTCTGCCTCGCAGCAAAAAGAATCTCAGGGTTGTATGTGATGTCATATATGTACACTGACAATAAATCTGTCATCTGAACTTTGTGTCTTGGAAGCATAGGACAGAGTAAGGGATCAAAAAGCCATGCTAAAAAAAACACAATGCAATACGAATAGAGCAATTCACAATTCCGCAGCGCATGCCATGCCAAGGGTAGTTGTCCGTGAATGCATTAGGCTCAAAAAGTTACAAACCAACCGTGGTCTATATGTAGATGTTGTTGATGGATGATTGGAATTGGATTGCATTGGGATTGATTTGCAATCAGTTTAAAAATTAGTTGGCATGGATACACAGACGGTTACATGGATGGACACATGAATTTCATAGTGCATTTTTGATTGGATGAGTTATTTCAGAAGGCGTGGCACCCATAAAGCACAGATTACAGAGAGCATGTGAAAAGATAAAACAAGATAAAAAGACAATCATTATAGGTGTCTCACTTCCTTTCACTGGCAATGATCTATATCAGAATACAATAGTGATTGGTACAGACAGAAATGGTTCACGACAAGGGTTGGGTCGGGAAGTGCACTCTTCCTTGTGCAAACCGCGAGGTGCTGGAGGGACTCAATGGGTCAGGCAGTATCCGTGGATAGAAATAGTCAATGACCTTTCATCAAGGTGGTCTTGATAAAAGGTCCCGACCCGAAATGTTGACTGGCCATTCCTACCCACAGATAATTCTGCCATCAGGAAAGGCGTATAGGAGCTACAAGACTCGCACGGCCAGGTTCAGGAACAGCTGCTACCCCTCCACCATCAGATTCCTCAACAGCAAACTCAATCCGGGCCTCATTTAAGGACTCTTGAACTTTACAGATTTTTCTTCCCTCTCTATATTGCACAGTCAGTTTATTTACATTTCTTTATTTTGTTTATATGTGTATATATTTCGCACTGCCAATAAGTGGCAATTCTGCCGTGCCCACAAGAAAAAGAATCTCAGGGTTGGATGTGATATGTACACTGACAGTAAATCTGAACGTTGAACTTTGCCTGACCCACTGAGCCCCTTCAGGAGCTCATAGTTTGCACAAGATTCCAGAGCCTGGAGGTTTTGTGGTTCATACCCTTTCCTGTGCATGGTTTGCATATCTTCTTTAAGTTGGGATTGGCAACATCTGCATCGTTTGAACAAAATGAGTCCATTGGCAGTCGTGCAGCATAGACAATGCCAATGTGGTCAAAAATACTGTGGAAAATTCCCAGGAATACAAACCAAGCAAAAAGCCTCAGTGACCAACTCCTTCCAAGTGAGAGCGTGGGTACATTTGCCTTGCTGTACTCTGCTGACCTCCGGCCATAGTGCAGGAGGTCACTTGAACACAGCAAGAGCTAGTCCCCGAAGCATTTCCCAGCTTCTGGATGCTTTTTAGCAGTTGAACCATTCCATCACTAGTCATCAGTGATTATTGGACAGGTGGCAAAAAAATCTACATTGAATATTTTTCCATTCACCCTTCTCTCAAACTCACCTTGCAAAGGGGCATCTGAACTGAATAATGAGCAGATGCCCTCGTTTCAGAACTACTTAAGCACAACATCATCCTAAAAAAAACACTGATTTTTCCTTTCCCTGAACATTGTGTCATTGAACTGTGGCCCTTTCAGATGCTAAGCCTTTCAAATCTAACTGGGAAGTGTTTTCTACAGACAAGAACATGAGCAGAATACGTTAGGTTGATCTGTAACACTTTCGTCTTGCTGCTGTCTTCAACAAGGACTTTACTTTCTCCAATTCTTGTTCAGTTCTCCACAGATATCATGGCCCAACCATACTTTTAGTAACATCGCAACTATAGAGTTGAGACTGACATTGAAGAGACTGGCTGCAGACTGGGGAGATTGCTTTGTTGAGCACAACTGCTCTGCCACTGCAATAATGTAAATCTCCCAGTGGCCACCCATTTCAATTCCCCATCCCATTCCCTTGCCGACATGTCTGTCCATGGTCTAGTGCACTGCCAGACTGGGACCGCCCGCAAACTGGAGGAACAACAGTTCATCTTCTGACTGGACGCCCTCCAACTGAATGGCATCAATATCGACTTCTCTGGCTTCTGTTAACCCCCACCGTTCCTTGTTGTCTCTCCATTCCCTGTCTCCTTTTGCACAGACATGATAAATTCTACCTCGTCCCTTATCATATCCACCCAACACCTTTTGTTGGTCTGGATTCTTTCCCCCGTTGCTTGAATTCTGAGACTATCTGATATCTCCTGCTTCTGCCTTTTCTGATTGTTCCATGACGAAGGGCTCAGACCCGAAACGTCGGCAACGTATCTTTGTCTCCTACAGATGTAGAAAAGACCGGCTGAGTTCCTCCAGTGTTTTGGTGCGTTTACTTATCGACATTTAAGGTACAAGGCAAGAGGAGTTGCACACTTTTCCCTTCAACTTATCGTGTCACTTTCATCACTGGGGGAGTGCTCAAAAAAGAGGCTTGGTGGGGGGGGTGTGGGTGGAGGTCAGGGGCATTGGCAGAGGGGCAAGGAGCTTGAGGCACGCAGCATGAGGTGGGAATGAGATGGAGGGATGGTATTGGCCCATAACCCCTGCAGTAAGGCTTGTGAACCGATGAGAGCCAGTTTGAAAGCTTTGGTATCTGCACTAACTTAAAGAAGGAGGACAGAAGTTTGATGGAGACAAATCTCTTTCAACAGCAATGATTAGGACAGCAGCAGTGGACATAATCATCCTGCAGTACAACAAGTGTAGCTTGTTAAAAGATATTACGGTAACAGGCCTTTCCAGCCCACGAGTCGGTGCTGCCCCAAATACACCCCTGTAACCAATTAACCTACTAACCCAGACATCTTTAGAACATGGGAGGAAACTGGAGCACCCTCAGGAAGCCAACATGGACAGAGGGAGAAACTCCTTATGGAAAGTGGCGAATTCCAATCTGGATCACTGGTGCCGTAACGGCGTTGATCTGACACCTAGGCTAACTCAAGGGTTGATGACTGGTTGACAACATTTAGGCTGGTTACTGAGTCACTTCAGTCTGGCAACACCTGTGACTCATTGGGTACAGATTCGGGAGAACCAACAATGGTCCATTTCTTCAATTCAGGGGTCACCTCCCAAGTCCGTAATGCACACAATTCCCCACAGCTGAGTCTGTGATCAAACTTCTTTGTTGCCCCATCATCCTTTAGTGTCCAGACAGCCAGCTAGATATCTGGACAGTCAGTGGCATCAGACTGAGAGCCATGTGATCCCACAGAAGCAAAGTCAGGACTGGGCATCTGGGGGAGTGTAATTGGGGGGGTGGGGGTGGGACCATTGGTGAAGGGGTAAGTTTCTCGGACACTTCAAGAGAATGACCTGGACAACAGCCTCTGAGCGTAGGCATCGGAAAGCGATGCCAGCATACTGCGGATCGATAACCGGAGGTTGGTTCTTGGGTTGCCTCCCACAGCTTTGCTTCATTTGAGCGGAAGACTGACCAGAGATGAGGTGGGGCAGTGAGGAAGGTTGCGAAAGGCCTCTGCAATGTTACAAGGGTCCCAATCTTTCAGCCGATTAGGTTGTGAACCTCCCCCTCCCCCCAGCCCTTCACTGACTGATTAAACACGCTTCTTGCCCTCAACGTTTCTTCAATGAGATCACACACTAAACAGAACTACATAACTGGAACAGGTGGAGGAGTTCCGGGAATTGCAGAAACATCTATGAATCACCAATATTATTTTAGACCCAAGTCCCACTACACTTTTTGGATCAGCTGGGACCAATACAAAAAAGGATGGCTTGCACTTGGATCCTGGGGGACCAATATCCTGGCGGGGTGGTTTACTGAGGCTGCGGTGGAGTTTAAACTCGAATTGTTGAGGGGGGGGGGGTTGGAAATGAACTGAAAAGACTGGGAAAGAGGAAGGTTGGCTCACAAATAGGGAGTGTGTGAGGGAGGTGTGATAAAGAAGGGACGCATTCAGTCGGGCGGTTTGAAATGTGCCTCTTTTAACACATGGAGTATCATGAACAAAGAGGATGAGCTCAGAACATGGATTAGTAGTTGGAGCTATGACGTGGCGGCCATTACGGAGACTTGGATGGCAAAGGGACAGGATTGGTTACTTCAAGCGCCGGATTTTAGATGAAAGGACAAGGAGGGAGGCAAAAGAGGTGGGGGCCGTGGCCCTGTTGATCAGAGATAGTGTCACGGCTACAGAAAAGGTGGACACCATGGAGATATTGTCTAGGAGTCTCTGTGGGTGGAGGTTAGGAACAGGAAGGGGTCAATAAATTGTTTTTCATAGCCTGCCCAAAATGAACAGGGATATCGAGGAGCAGATAGGGAAACAGTCTATATGATAGGGTCTTTTAAAAGACTTTTGGATAAGGACATGGAGCTTAGAAATATAGAGGGCTATGGGAAAGCTTATCAATTTCTTAGGTGGAGTCATGTTTGCACAATTCTGTGGGCCGAAGGGCCTGAATTGTGCTGCAGGTTTTCCATGTTAACCAGATACACTTGCCCTTAATGTGATGGCAGCACTGCCAGAGCTGCTGTAACAGAGTGTGGGGAATGAAGACACAGTGATTCCCAGGGGCCTAAACACCCTGTCTGACAGTCATCGGCTCCGTACAGGTTTTCGAAAGCCCCGTTAAAGGAGCCGATAGTGGTTTATGTTACAATCCCGCAATCGCGGGGGTCTGTGCCCAAGATGGCTGTGCCTATGATCTGTAATGGCACGAGGAGTTTCAGACACTGGGGAAGCAGAGGACTGGCGCAGGGCACCAGAAAACAGGGAGATCACCCCCCCCACCCCATTTGAGAAGAAGCAGAGGAGATGGCCCACAGGATGGTGACCACGGCGGAGGACCAGCGAAGGGCCCTGCGGATGGAGAATACACAGGTGGCGGGTCGTAAGTGACCTAAGGCAAGAAACCCACGCAGGCTGCGGGCCTGCTGCCACCTGCGATGAAAGAACTCACACTAGACTGGTATCGGAACCAGGATGTGAGAGGGCGCTGGAGGCTTCCTGATCTTGTTGGAGGTGTGCAACCTGGAACTTGGGTGGCTGATGGTTTGGACTGAAGTCGTTGTGGCTGCAGAGGGCGCGGGAGCGCTGGAGGCAAAGCCATGGACACTCAGTGCCCCGGGGGGGGGGGGCGGGGGGGGGACGGGGGACTCACTTTTGCTTCTCTGGCTGTAAGGGGTGCCAGGCAATTCTTGTTGATAGCGAATCTTTGTCTGCTGCACAAAATGAAATTTCGTGTAATATCACATTTAACGGTCTTATTACATGTCGATAAAATAACCGAATCTTAAATGAAGGGAAGGAGGAGTTATCAGCTCCTTTCTGCCCCCTTAAACCCCTGCATTGACCGACTGTATTTAAAACAAAACCTTGTGATCTGCACTTACCCAAAATTCTGTCACTAATATATCAGTGACACTGCCCAGGACGGTCACAAAATCAAACACATTCCAAGCATCCTGAAAATAGTTCTGTGAAGTAGAAAGCATCAACATTAGCAAAGAAGAGTTTCCAAGTGTCGTTCTTCCTCACTCCCAACTACGCAAATGGAAGATTTATTCCTTGCAAATGACCTCGAGTGCCTACTAGGGAAAGAGGTCATGGCCGAAACCTGCCTTCACACCCGAGTTCCTTGTGTAGGCTCCTCAGCACTCGATGGGATACTTGCCCCACACCGTTCCTGGCTGGGCAGTGTGGGGTCAGTGTCTCACCCTGGTTTTCAAACCCCTCCATTCTCTCCATCCCCGCAAACCTTGCGAGATATCCACACATATTAAACTCTACTGAGTTTAACTGCTCCGCTCTCTCCATTCTTCTAGGGCCGTGGTTTTCAAATTGCTCCCCTAAACTCACATCCCACTTTAAGTAAACCCTATGCCATTGATGCTCTGTGATTAGTAAGGGATTGCTTAAGGTGGTATGTGGAGTGGAAAGAAAAAGTTTGAAAACTACTGTTTTAATCGTTCCTCATTGACTTGTCATGTGCACCGCTTCAGAACTCCAAAGGAAATGGGCCAATGACAATTTTTCTCCAGCAAAATATTTCAGTAACAATTGGGTCGAGAGCAGTGGTTCTCAACCTTCCCTTCCCACCCACATAGTAATCCCTTACTAATCACAGAGCACCGATGGCATAGGGATTACTTAAAGTGCGCTAAGGGGGGCAGTTTGAAAGCCACTGCTCTAGGGCTGAGGTCCTCAACCTTTTTTTCCCATTCACATATCACCATAAGTAATCCTTGACTTACCACATGGCATCCTATGCCTTAGAGGGTCTTTAAGGGATTACTTAAAGTGATATGTGAGTGGAAAAAAAAGGCTGAGAACCATTGCTCTAATGTTTAGTTCAGATACACCAATATGGCTCCTCCCGCTCAGTCCAACTTCCAGTGGCTCAGTACTGGTTTTAAAGGAGCCAAAGGTGTTTTATTTAAAATCTTGCAACTTAGGGGTCTGGTCCTATGATCGGCTGCAGCCAGAAGGGGTTGCACACTCTAGCAGAGTAGTGGACTGATGTGTTCTCCAGTGACGGGCAGAACACCTCCACCCCACCTCCCCTGGGATGGTAACCACGGTGGCGGACCAGCGAGGGTGTCTGCAGCTGAAGGACACACACACAGGTGACAAGCTGTTGTGGCTTGTGGGTGATGAACCCATACAGGCGGCGGGCTACTGCAACTCGAGGTCAAAGGGCCTACACCAGGCTGGGGGAAGCTGGAGAACTGGCACATAAGAACCAGGGTGCTGAGGGCAAGAAGGACTCCCAAATGGCCCTGGGCACAGAGGGTCCTCAGTACCCTTGAATTCCAGTCTTATGGCTCAGTTTCTAGCTGTCCCAGCCTGATGTAAGTCCTTTAACCTCAAGTCACCAGCAGCCTGTGTGAAGGCTTTGATCTGGAGCTCGGGCTACCGATACTTGAATTGGGTCAAATCAGTCAGTGGAATGGTGCAACTGACTTCTGTGCCATTTAGCTGAGGAGCTGAATAATTTTTTGCTCATCTTGGTAAGGGGAGTGCATGCATCTAAAGAGCGTGATCCAGCAGATTCATCATTGTTTACATCCCCTCAAAGATAAGTCACCTGATTGAGTGAGAGAGGGTCGCTTTCCCTCCCCCCCCTCCTTGTTAGAGGAAGAGAAAATCAGGGACCCCTACAACTCACAACTCACGGCACGTACTCACCAGAATTCCAAAGGCAATAATTTTCAGAATACATTCGCATGAAAACAGAATGGTGAAGACCATGTTGAGATACTTGAGAACGTCGTCGTAAGACTGCGGTTGATCAGAAAACTGACAGAAGAGAAGAGAGTTTGGTCATCGTAATCTTTTTCTTTCTAAAATATTTTAATTAATTTTAAGACAGAACTTATAGAGATAATATAATTCAATAAAATGATATGTCAAATTAATAATACATTCAGTGTAACAAAACATGCAAGTTGTAAATCATAATTTGAATTTGTTTATTTTTAAAATATTGAGTTTAACAAAATCCCTTTACACAAGGTAAATGAATGATAACATAGATCAAATCATATCATATACATGTCACGTATCAATTTTAAATTAGAAGCATGACCTTAATTATTACATCACTTATTTCATTCAGGACATCAAATTCTATAAACGATAATAATTAAACAATTAAATCATAACTTGTACTATGTCCAAAAATAATATTGAATACAAAAACTAAACTAACAATACATAAAATTCCCTTATATAAGATTTTTATACTTCTCTGATGTGATCATGTTGTTCTGCAATATGTTCTGTAGTTAAACCTCCCCTTTACTTATTCGACAATAATAAAAAGGAAAAAAAAAACATTCTCCCTACTAATCTACCCCCTCCCTCTAAACCAGTGGTTCTCAACCTTTTTCCTTTCCACTCACATACTACTCTAAGTATTCAGATGGGTAAATGATTATCAGATGGTACAGCAGGCTCTCGGCAACTCACAATCAATATTAGCGGTCTTGATGAGAGGACGTAACGTGATGCAGCAACAGCCTTGCAGGAGAGTGCCAAGCTGGGCCGGAGAGAGACCAATGAACCTCCAAAAGGACACTCAGAGGAGAATCAAGTAAACTCTTCTGGCCGTCTATCCGGTAGGATGATGATGAGGGTACCCCACTCCTCAGTAAGGAACAGCATGGGCATGAATAGATTTAGGGGGGGTTGCACAGGTCCAGACCCACCCTCTCCACATCCCCTCGCGGCACGGTGAGGTCCGAGATGGCTGGGGGGTGGGGGGAATTCTATTGCAACGAATGGCCAGACCCAGCTTCGATGCAAGGGATGCCCTTTCTGCGCTTCGTGGCATGTTCATGTTGGTTGGATGTCGTGTGGGAAAATGTGAGATGACAGGTAGGAAGCACAGAAACATGTGACTTTTTTAAATAATGAGAATTCGGAAACCATGGAACACGGTGAGATTTGAGTATCCTTGTAAAGGAGACATGGAAAGCTAACATGCAGATAGAGCAAGGAATGGAGAGGCTTGTTGGACCTTCATTGCTGGAGCTCAGAAAAACAAGCTGGTCTGGCTGCCATTGCAAAGGGTTTCGGTAAGGCGGATCATTGGATATGTATCGAAGGAAGGGTTCACATGAAAGAACACGGACCAGTCCTCATCGAGGGGTCAGCAGTGGAGAAGGTAAGGAACTTCAAATTCCTGTGCGTCAACATCACTGAAGATCTATCCTAGGGCCATCCTATCGAGGCAATCACGAAGAAGGTGCACATACTTCATGAGTTAGAGGAGACTCAGTATGCCACCAAGGACTCTTGCAAATTTCCACAGGTGTACTGTGGACGGCATTCAGACTGGTTACCTCACTGTAATTTATTGCAAATTTTGCACCAGTAATGCTCAAAAATGCTGACAATAAACCAGATTCTGATCTCCTCGTGGCAGCAGAGTGTAGACTTACTAACTGATTTCTGGGACAAGGGGTTGTATTCAGGGGTGAGATTGAGCAGAGTGGATCTACACCAGTAGTTCTCAAACTTTTCCTTTCCACTCACATAGCACGTTAAGTAATCCCTATGCCATCGATGCTCTGTGATTAGTAAGGGATTGCTTAAGGTGGTATGTGAGTGGAAAAAAAAATTGAAAATCACTGATCTAGAACTACTGATGAATGAAGGGTAATTTCACCCAAATAAATAATGGATTAAAAAAACATCTGTAGATATTGCTGATTTATAGTAAAAACAGAAGATGTTGAAACACTCAGCAGGCTAGCCAGTGGTTCTCAACCTTTTTCTTTCCACTCACAAACAACCTTAAGTAATCCCTCTGCCACAAATGCTTTGTGATTAGTAAGGGGTTACTTAAGGTGGGATGTGAGTGGAAAGAAAAAGTTTGAAAACCACTGTTATAATCATTCCTAATGGGCTCGTCATGTGCACGGGTTTCAGAACTCCAAAGGAAATAGACCAAGGGCAATCTTTTTCAAGCAAAACATTTCAGTAACAATTGGGTCTGGAGCAGTGGTTCTCAACCTTCCCTCCCCACTCACACAACACCTTAAGCAATCCCTTACTAATCACAGGGCACCAATGGCATCAGGATTACTTTGGGATGTGAGTGGAAAGAAACAGTTTTAAAACCACTGATGAATGAGGGGTAATCTCACCCAAATAAGTAATGGATTTAAAAAAAAACCATCTGTAGATGTTGGTGATTTATAACAAAAACAGAAGATGATGAAACACTCAGCAGGTTTGGCCATATCTTAGGAAGAAAAACTGAGCTGATGTTTTAAGCTGAAGTCACTTTATCAGAACAAAGGAGAAATTGTCCTGGTCCAATTGTGTCATGGATTTATTTATATCCAGATAAATGTGGCCTCATCTCAGCAGCTTCAGTACAGATTTTTGACAGCAGTGCATAACTTTATACCATTGACTGTGCATGTTGGCGTCATAAGAACATTAGAACATCAGAAATAGCAGGGGTGCACCATCTGGCTCTTCAACCAGCTCCACCATTCAATAAGATCTGGCTGCGGACCGCTCCACTTACCCGCCTGCTCCACATAACCTCTAATCTCCCTATTATTTAAAAATCTATCCACCTGCGTCCTAAATACATATAATGAGGCAGCCTCTACTGCTTCCTTGGACAAAGAATTCTCTACTCTCTGGGAGTAGTAGTTTTTTCTCATCTGTGACTTATGTCCAAGAGAAATGCAGACCCTTTACCCCATCAGGTCAGCCCTGACCATCAACCACTCATTTACACTAGTCCGACATTAACTCTCTCCCTGTATTCTATCGGCTCCTGAGATTCTGCCAGTCACCCACGGGATGTGGTAAAAATGCTTGGTAAATCCACAGAGAGAATTTGTAAACTCCACGCAGACAACCTGAGAAGTCAAGTGGTGAAAGGCACTGGCTTCTGCCATCTGCGTCACTGTCCTGCGACAACTTTTGGATGTCCAAGTGGTTCTACATTCCAACCCCTGGATAAACTGGATTCTTGACTTCTCCAACAGGCCTTGCGAGTATCAACCACGTGCTTGGCGGGTGAAATAGACACGAGGGCCAACTGGTCCAACTGGCCACCCACATGCAAGTTTTGGGGAATGCAATGGTGGCATATTTAGAAGGGGGGGGCACGGGCTGTCGCCGACTTGCAGCCGGAGGACTTGCACAGGTTGCGGGCTGATGGAGACTGGCTCATGGGAACCAGGTACTGGAAATGGGACTCGAGAGGGTACTGCGGGCAAGAAGGGCTCCTGAATTGTATCGGAGGTATGGACCTGGACCTCGGGCTGCCAAATGGTCAGAGCTGGAATCTGCGTGCTTGCACAGGCTGAAGGACTGTCAGTCTATGGAATCCTCAGTGTCTCTGAAGGTTCTCTCTTTTGCATCTCTTTCTCCTCGGAGCGCCGGGCAATGCCCATAGTGACTCTCTTCCTTCGCCTTACAGAAAATCTTGGATTATATCATCCCATCCACCCGCCTGTCCAATCTTTTTCTTAAACATTGCAAAAGTACAGTAAAACCCCTGGTATCCAGCATCTATTAGGATTGTTTGGTGCCGGATAAGTAAATTTTCCGGTCGATTGAGATTGCAGGTTGTGAACTAATGACAAGGCAGAACAATATTAAACTTATACATATTTGAACCTATTTATTTTCTGCGATTTTTTTTGTGATTACTGCCGACGGCCTGAATTCCGGATAACAGGGGTTTTGCTGTATTACATTTTCAATGTGCTATTACGTGACAATAAAAGGAACCTTGAGAAGACCAATGGAATCAAAGACACCACCCAGTGCAAGATTCTTCCATGGAAGCGATGTTCTTCCTGATAACTGGGACACGAACGGCGAGAGGAGAGGGCTCGGCGCACTGACCTTCATCATCAGCACCACGGTATTGAGGGCGATCATGGCCATGATCGTATATTCGAATGGAGGCGACACCACAAACTGCCACATCTTGTACTGAAAGGTCTGCTTGTTGTGCGGCATATGGCGGGTCAGGGGCTTGGCACTGATGGCAAAATCGATGCAGGCTCTCTGCAAGGAGGACAAAATACAATTCAGCTGCAGTAAATGCTCGACCAGCCAGGATGGCCAAGGCCACCCTTTGGGGTTCTAACAGCTCCACGTGTTACCCTGTGCAGAAAGGACGCGCTTCCCGAGAAACTGGATTTCATTCAGCGGTGGGATTTTGACAATCGATAATTTGGGCCACTTGACTTCAAGAAAGTGCTGCAGTAGTTTTCTCCTTGGTAGAAGTGTTGGAAATCAAGCTTTAAACACCCCCCCCCCCCACCACCTTAAATGCATGTGACCTGGAATGTAGTGTGGATGGTGGAGGGTCATGTGACCTCTTTGTTTGCAACCTGGTCGGAATGTGTAGAGGATCATGTGACCTCTCTAACTGGAACCTGGTGGGAAGGTGGATTGTGGAGGGTCATGTGACCTCTCCAGTTGGAACCTGGTGGGAGTATGAATTGCAGAGGGTCATGTGACCTCTTTGTCTGGAACGTGGATAGTCATGTGACCTCTTCGCCTGTAACCTGGTGGAAAGGTGGATTGTGGAGGGTCATGTGACCTCTTTGCCTGGAACCTGATGAAAAGGTGGATTGTGCAGGGTCATGTGACCTCTTCAGCTGTAATCTGGTGGGAGCATGGATTGCGGGGGATCATGTGACCTATCTGGCTGGAACATAATCTGAAGTCACTTCACTTGCCACTAGATCTACCCACCTGTAAGGTTGATATGTGATTGACCCTTGCAGCTGGACATGTGACTGGTCCTCCAGGTACCAGTCAAGCATTAGATCTGCCCACAGGTGGGGCTGACACGCAATTGGTCCTTGCAGGTCACATGGATGGGCCCTGCATTGAAAAAGCAGCATGTGGAGCTTTTCCCTCTCTCTCCATTGCTGCTATGTGGAGACCATCACTGAACTTCATGCCACAATCAGCACCAGAGGGCTGACTGCTATGGGCCCATCCAAGATCCCGAGCCACAGGCAATGCTGGAGACCCGGTTTATATGATATACTTGTTAGTTGTAATTAATTTATATTGGTGTGCTGTGATTGCTAGAGATAGAGAGGGGTGCTGGATTCAGTGTGTTTAAACCTTGCATCCCCATTTGGGAGATGAGTATGCTCAGCAGTGACTTACTTACAACCTATGTGGAGTTATTTGTATATTATTCTGGATTGGCCTATGTGAGTGTGTGCCCTTTTGTGAATTCCCCATGCATAAATAAAGACCACTGTTTGTTAATAACACATGGCTAGCCTTGATTCTCTCTGAACCCGTTGAACCTGTTCTGAACAACACCTTGGAAGAAGATTCTGGCCATCTACCTTATCAGTGCCCCTCATAATTTTATAAACTATCAGATCTTCCCTCAGCCTTCGATACTGCACAGAAAACAACACAAGTGGCCCAACCCAAGGCTCGTACCCTTCCTAGTACATTGTTACTGCTGAATATGAATCTCACTTGCCCACAGCAATATGCTAACTAAGTGCGATTGACCAGAAGTATCTAGAACTTTCTTTTGGTCCCAAGAAATAGAATTATTAACTGTGAGGTGATACAAGGAAGTCTACAAACACTGTGAATACACCAATTTGCTGGAGAAATTTAGCGGGCCCTGCAGTAAGTAAGAGGGTTTATATTTTTGGCCTGAGCCCATCGTTAAGGCAAAGAGCGGGCAGGCGCCTGAATAAAATGTTGGGGGTGGTGGAGGGAAGAAGGAGGAGCCACAGCCAAGAGGCCATAGGTGTACATAGATAGGAAGGCAGGAGGTAAATGCTGAGAATTGATCAGGGGAGGGGGTTCGCTCTGTGAATGCAGAGATGGAGGAAGGAAGACAGAGGGAATGGGAAAGATAGAGAACAAGAAAAGGGAAGTGAGGAAAGGAGACGGGAAAAAGAGAGGTGGGAGGAGCTAATGGAAACCGGAGAAGTCAATGTTAATGGAATACGATGTGTCGCTCCTCCACTTTGCAGGTGGTCTCAGTCTGGCAGTGCTTGAGACCTTAGACAGACATGTTGGGATAGGAAAGGGGCAAGGAATCTTTCCCCCTTTGCTTCAACTCTCCTCCTTCTGACCCCCCAAATCCGCCTTTCCGCTCCTCCCCTATGGGGTCCATCTGTCCATCATCCTTCACCTCTCCTCATCCACCTGCCACCCACTGGACCCTCCCACTCCTCTTAAATACTGCCTGTCATTCCCCCCCTGCCCCTCATTGCCCACCTCTCAGACCTTAACCAAGGCTTTGACCCTAAGCGCTGGCTGTCCATTTCCCTCCATGGATGCAGCCTGTCCCACTGAGTTCCTTCAGTGGGTGGTTTGTTTATTGTCACCATGTGCACCTATTCGTAAAACATGTAACTTCAGGTAATGCACCATTTTACATGATGATAAGAGATAGAAGCAGAAGTTGGCCATCCGGCCCGTCGAGCCTGCTCCACCATTCAATGTGGTCATGGCTGACCTGATGATCAGCTCATCTCCACCTACCTGCTTCTTTCCTTAACCCCTGTGATAGAACAGATCTATCACCAATGTATATAGTGTATATAGTTACAGTATCTAGATTGTGCTTACAGCGATTGGCTGAGAGCTAAGCCACGCCTACTGTCTGGGCCTTAAAGGGTTGTCCCTAGCCAGGTCGGATCATTCCAGACTGGTCGGCCACCTGTGAAGAGCTCCTGTCTTTTGCTAATAAAAGCCTTGGTTTGGATCAACAAGTCTTTGGTTCTTTCGACAAGCTCTACAATTTTATTAGCAAAAAGAATTTTTTTTGAAAGGGATGGGGCATTTAACTCGGCCAGAAAAACTTGATATCGACCCACAGTCAGCTATAGCCTTCAAAGCCTTTAAGTTCTGGCTGCTGAACTTTGAAAACTTCCTGAGATTCATTGAGATGGAGGAGGATAACCAGCGTCTAACAACATTGCTGTCTATGGTGTCCTTGAGAGTCTACGAGAACATCCAGGATGAGACCACTTACACTGCAGCCATAAAGGTACTGAAAGAACTGTATGATCAACCGGTGAACAGAGTTCATGCCCGGCTCGTGCTTGCGTCGAGGAATCAACAGCCCGGCGAGTCCAGCTGGGCATATTTACAAGTATTAAAGGCGTTGGGCAAGGACTGTAACTGTGGACAAAACTGCTGCCGAGATCACAAACGATCTCGTCCGGGATGCCTATGTGGCCGGGCTCCGATCGAACGAAGTGAGGCTGCGCTTGCTCGAGCAAGGAGTAGAAAAACTAGAGGACGTGGCCCGGATTGGAATCACAATGGAGGATGCAGCCTTAAAGTCCACCGAGTTCTCTTGGGACTGGACCCCACGTTCTGATGTGAGTAGAGTGCCCTTCTACCCTACCACCCCCCGAGATACTGACGGCCTGTCGGCTGCTGCTACACTGCCCTGTGCGAACCTAAAATGTTATTTCTGCGGGAGGGACAAGCACAGCAGGTCCCAGTGCCCAGCAAGAAAAGCCAGGTGCCAGAAGTGCCTTAAAAAGGGCCATTTTGCTGCAGTCTGTAGGTCTAAAATGGCCGCCGGCAAACACAGTGCCTCGTGTGAAGCCCAACCGCCGCTATCCCATTCAAACTCTTCTTCCCCAGAGCTCTTGTCCAATGAGAGCGAGGGCTCCCCTGCACGGCAACGCCTGACATCACGGAGACGCCGAACCCAGAAGGGGCAGCCCACCCTCGCAACCATGGTGTTGGCCCGCCTCTCGCCCCCGTATGGAACACTCGACCCGGCCTCGGTCCCGACTGTGGCAACCGCTGCTGCTGCCGCCCCCACAGACACCCCCGAGGCCGACGTTACCACTGCTGCTGCCGCCGCCACAGCCACCCCCGGGGCCGACGCTACCGCTGCTGCTGACCGCCGGGGCCCGACCACCGCGACCAACGACCTACCCACCGCCAACCGCGAGCAACTACAAACCCCATTACTTACCTTTCATCCGCCGACACCGCCACAACAGCACTTCCGGGAGTTCCTCCAGCATTGACTACGTCTATTACGTCATCCCGTTGTGAAATGTCATTCCGTTATGTGACGTCATCCCGTTGCATGACGTCATCACGCAGAACTCCCCTGTCAACTGCTTCAATAACACTAAACCAGCAATGCTCTCATCCCCTCACCAGAGCAATGGAACTGATTAAAGTGCATGGACACTACACCAATTGCTTATTTGACTCTGGGTCAACTGACAGTTTTATCCAGCCAGATTTGGCCCTCCGTTGGGGACTTGACATTATCCCCACTACCCAGAGGATCTCATTAGCAACGAGGTCGCACTCGACCGGGATAAAGGGGTATTGCATCGCCACGCTGAAAGTACAGGGCGTAACGGTCACCCACTTCAAATTATTCGTCCTTCCCCAACTGTGCACCCCAGTGTTGCTGGGATTAGACTTTCAGTGTCAGTTCCGAACGATGTCTCTACACTTTGGGGACCCCACGCCCCCCCTCTCGGTCTGCCATCGCCCCACCCCCGAAGCACCCGAGCAACCCGCTCCCGTGCCCCGGGGCCAATCCTGAGGCCTTTCCACACTCCGGATTGCCCCGCCAGCACTCTTCGCAAACCTCACCACTGGCTGGAAGCCTGTGGCCACCAAAAGTCGGCAATATAGTTACGAAAACAGGCAATTCATTAGGAGTGAGGTACGTAGATTGCTGGATGAGGGCATCATCGAACCCAGTTCAAGTCCCTGGAGAGCCCAGGTGGTGGTTGTCAAGAACGGGGAAAAACTACGGATGGTGGTCGACTATAGCCAGACCATTAACCGTTTCACGCTCCTGGATGCCGTATATTCTCCACCATTGACCTACGTTCGGCCTACCACCAGCTCCCGATCCGCTGTGAGGACCGACCATTCATGGCCTTTGAAGCGAATGGGCAGCTATATCAATTTCTCAGGGTACCATTCGGGGTCACGAATGGTGTCGCGGTCTTCCAGCGGGAAATGGACCGGATGGTGGACCAGAACGGGCTAACCGCTACCTTCCCGTATCTGGACAATATCACCATCTGCGGCCACGACTCACAGGACCATGATGCCAACCTAGACAAATTTCTTCAAACTGTCCGCCGGCTGAACCTGACTTACAATTTGGACAAGTGTGTCTTCCGGACCACACGACTCGCTATTCTAGGTTGCGTGGTGGAGAACGGGATAGTCATGCCAGATCCTGACCGCATGTGTCCCCTAATGGACTTAACCCTCCCAATCCCAGAAAGCGCTCAAATGCTGCCTGGGCCTTTTCTCGTATTACGCCCAATGGGTTCCACACTACGCCGACAAGGCGCGTCCTCTTATCAAGACCACCTCCTTTCCCCTCTCGACCGAAGCCAGAGCGGCTTTCGATCGAATCAAATTCGACATCGCCGCTGCGACGCTGCACGCGATCGATGAGTCTGTCCCGTTTCAAGTCGAGAGCGATGCATCCGAGTTCGCCCTGGCAGCCACCTTGAACCAGGCCGGTTGGCCTGTAGCCTTCTTCTCCAGAACCCTCCAGGGTCCAGAGAGTAGACACTCCTCGATCGAGAAGCAGGCCCAGGCCATAGTTGAAGCGGTGCGTCATTGGAGACATTACCTCGCTGGGAGGCGCTTTACACTGTTGACTGATCAACGCGCGGTCTCCTTCATGTTCTGCAACACCCAGCGAGGTAAGATAAAAAATGACAAAATCGCCAGATGGAGAATCGAACTCTCCACCTTTAACTCGGCCTGGTAAGCTCAACGACCCGCCTGACGCGCTCTCCAGGGGGACGTGCGCCAGCATACAGATGGACAGACTACAGAAACTCCATGAGGCGCTCTGTCATCCAGGGGTCACTAGGTTTGCCTACTTTGTGAAGGCGCGCAACCTACCCTACACAGTCGAAGAGATCCGCTCCATGACCCGAGCCTGTTTGGTGTGCGCTGAATGCAAGCCCCACTTCTTCTGTCCGGATAACTCCCACGTTATCAAGGCCACCCGCCCCTTTGAGCGTCTTAACGTAGATTTTAAGGGGCCCCTACCGTCGACCAACCGTAATAACTACATCCTCATGGCCATCGACGAGTACTCCCGCTTCCTGTTCGTTGTGCCCTGCCCAGACACCACTGCCACCTCAGTGATACAGGCACTTCACAGTATTTTCGCCATTTTCGGGTACCCCAATTCCATCCACAGTGATAGGGGATCCTCATTCATGAGCGCAGAGCTGCAACAGTACCTTCTGGAGTGTGGTATCGCTTCAAGCAGGACCACGAGCTATAACCCACGCGCTAACGGCAGGTCGAGAAGGAGAATGCCACCATATGGAGAGCGGTTACACTGGCTCTCCGGTCTAAAGGTCTCCCCACCTCTCACTGGCAGGAGGTTCTCACTAGTGCATTACACTCCATCCGCTCCCTCCTATGTACCGCAACAAATGCCACCCCCCATGAAAGGATGTTCCTTTTCCCGAGGAAATCCGAATCAGGAACCACTGTACCGGCATGGCTCACCGTCCCTGGCCCCGTCCTTTTGCAACGCCACGTCCGGCACTCAAAGAACGACCCCTTGGTCGACTGAGTGACTCTACTCCACACGAACCCACATTACACCTACGTTGAGTTCCCAGACGGGCGGGACCTAGCTCAGGACGCGGTAGACCCAGCAAACCCCCCAACCCAACCTTCCCCAACTCTTTCTTCCCCAGTCCCCATGCCTCAACAGAAGGACCAACAGCACCCCAACGACTCGGGCCATCCTGCCGTCAACACGACTGGGGAATTGAGTGAAGGAGCGGTCGCACCCGATGAGCCCGCTGGCGACACCACTCCAGCGACCCCAATCCCGGCACCACGGCGGTCACGCCGGATGGTCAGACCCCCTGACCGCTACAGTCTTTAACCTACCCCTTCCTTTCATTCTCTCCCTCGTTTTTTTGTTTTTTTTTCCAGGGTCAGTTCTCCAAGAAGGGGTGAATGTGATAGTACAGATCTATCACCAATGTACATAGTGTATATAGTTACTGTATCTAGACTGTGCTTACAGCGATTACCTGAGAGCTAAGCCACGCCTACTGTCTGGGCCTTAAAGGGTTGTGTCCCTAGCCAGGTCGGATCATTCCGGATTGGTCGGCCACCTGTGAAGAGCTCCTGTCTTTTGCTAATAAAAGCCTTGATTTGGATCAACAAGTCTTTGGTTCTTTCGACGAGCTCTACAACCCCCTACTATATCCAAACTTAAATATATTTACTGAGGTCGCCTTCCTGCTTCAATGACCAGCAAATTCCACAGATTCATCACCCTCCGGGAAAAGCTGTTCCTCTTATCTCCGTCCCTGAATCTTGAGCCTCTGTCCCCCAGTTCTGGTCTCCCCCACCAATGGAAGCAACTTTCCTACCTCTATCTTATCTATGTCTTTCATAATTTTATATGTTTCTGTAGTCGCTTTCAGGTGGCCAGAATACCCCAATGTAAAGCTACACATTCTATCCCATTGCTGTCGGAAGGCCACCTGAAAGCGCAAAACCTGGTCCCTTGGAATACTCACCCAACTCTCCTCGGGGAGGTTTAATCTCCGCATCCGAGCAGTCAACCGAGGCACTTGAAAGCAGTAGTGGCTGCTAAGGGGCGGGATGATGTCTATCAGCCAGCGACCCAAATCCCTGCACCTGACAGCCTCCCTTCCCGCGCCAGACATCCCTCCCCACTGACTGACAGCGGGCGGGACAACGGCCACAGTCGACAGGAGCCGGTGTTTGCTCCGAAGCGTTTCTCCTGCAGCCGGCCCTTTCAGGTGCCAGAACAGCACTGCCACCTGAACATTTATTTGAACATACCTGCAGGCACATTCTTGGAGCGATCCCCTCTTATTTTACTGAATTCCAGTGAGAACAGTCCCAGGTGACTCAATCTCTCCTCATAGGCCAATCGCCTAGTGGACAACACCCTTGACATTAACGCAATTAATTTCTAACCACAGGGCTTGCAAACTCTGACAGTGGGGCACACCTCATTTTTCTCCAGGCTGCAGTCCTCCATCATTTTGTCCCCTTGTTCTTGAAATGTGATGATGATCAAGGCCACAAAGATATTCACAAAGAAGAAAGGGAAGACCACAAAATAGACGACATAAAAAATGGACATCTCCATCCTGTAGCCAGGGCTGGGTCCCTGGTTCTCGTAGGTTGCATCCACCGAATGTTTCAGCACACTGCAGAGAAAAAGAAGATGGGTAAGGATGCAAGAAAATACCACAGCGAGGAGGTCACTCTCCCCCTGAAGTCTGTCCCACCATTCAATACAATCGCGGCTGATCTGCACCCCCCCGCCCCCACCTCATCTCTTTCTCGCACCGTGTAGATTCACGGAGTTATACAGCAAGGAAACAGGCCCAATTCATTCATGCCGGCCCAGATGCCTATCAGAGCTAGATCCACTTGCCTGCTATTTGGCGCACATCCCTCGAGCAATGGCTCTCGACCTTTTTCAGTCTAAGGTCCACCTGGCTTCCGGCCTAACATGCCATGGCCCACTAGTGGCAATGAGTGACCAATATTTTCAAGTCTAAGACAGCTCAACTTTATCTAATTGAATGTATTTTATTTAACATTTTTAAAGACTCACATAGAAACACACTGTGGCCTAACTGTGGGCTGTGTCTAAACATTTTCTACCAGCACCCTCCCCCCTCCCCGTTCCTGTCCAAATGTCTTTAAATGTTAAAATACAGTGAATGTAAAGACAGAAATGAGCCAAATGATAGCATCTCTCTGTAAACCTGAGATGCCTGACTTCGATCCTTGGCAGACTTTTTGTTCAAAAGGATTTGCAATGAGTGACATGGTTTCAGCTTTCTCAAGAGATGTCCTTGCATTTAGGAGGAATGAGGAAACATGGGGGCAGCAGAGAAGACTTTTAAGCTCCTCACGTTGGTTCCGCTATCACTGGACAACGAAGATTTTGCTTCCTGAACACTTTTGAGTGTATTTTATGGATTATGGGCTGCTGATCATGAAAATCACCTTAAAATTTTCATATTACTTACTATTTTTTTAGATATAATCTATTTTGGAGATTTCCTGTCATTTTAAATCTACTTAGTACATTGCCCACAAAGCAAGCTGATTTGGTCAGTCCAAGCCTGCCTGGGTGTGCCCTTAGTGCGGGTGCTATGCAAATGTTGTCTTAGGCCTGGGCTCAGGATAGATGCAGACAGGCTATAAAAGCAGCTCACATATACGGATGCTGTGCATTACATTGGCATAGACTGAATGCATGTGATGCACATGTTCTTCAGGCAATAGCCTAGTGAGTGTACTTAACAGTAGCATTTATTGTCTCCAGGAAGATTCAATGCAGCAGAAATGTCTCATCAATGGCTCCGAAACATTCTGTTACATTTGTGGTGAGGATACGCTTAAGGCTCAAAGACGCAGCATGACTGCACTTACGAAGAAAGCCTATGAATTCTACTTCGGTTGTAAATTGGTGACCAAGATGAACCTTGGGGTCCTCACATTTGCTGTGTAACATGTGCAGTCAACCTGAGAGCTTGGTTCAGAGTTAAATTGAACCTGCTAAATTCAATAAAAGCTTATTTAATGATTCTCCAACTTCCTACGCAATGTAGCAAATCTGAAGAGAAATTTGTGATCAGGGATCAGGGACCCCACCCTTGGTGTTTATCTTTGTCTATCATAATCGCCAATTGTACTTCAGGAACAAACTTTTAGAATGAACCAATGTTGCCCAGTGTATGGGCATGGTGATGGTGTCTTTTCAAAGTTGAATTGCCATGGGTGTAAGTGGGTGGGAGAAAAAACTGAGAGCAGTTGTTGGGACACACGAGAGGGAACAGGATCTGGTCTCCCAGCTGGAGGAAGAATGTTGGAAAGGGAGCAGAAGGGATTCACCACAACATTACTGTCATTGAGGGCTTGAGGAGAGGCTGGATTGGTTGGGTTTTATTTCCCTGGAGTGTAGGAAACTGAGGGATGATTTTATAAAATGAATGCTCACAGTCTGTTTCCCAGTGTAGATGATTCTAGAACTTATTCTTTCCACTCACATTCCACTTTAAGTAATCCCTTTGCCGTCCGGTGCTCTGTGATTAGTAAGGGATTGCTTAAGCTGGGATGTGGGTGGGAAGGGAAGGTTGAGAATCTCTGCTCGAGACCCAATTGTTACTGAAATATTTTGCTTGAGAAAAATTGTCATTGGCCCATTTCCTTTGGAGTTCTGAATCCGTGCACATAACGAGTTCATTAGGGACGATTAAAACGGTGGTTTTCAAACTTTTTCTTCCCACTCACATCCCACCTTAAGCAACCAACCACAGAGCATCGGTGGCAGAGGGATGACAAAGTGGGATGTGAGTGGAAAGAAAAAGGTTGAGAATCACTGGTCTAGATCTATATTCGAGAAAGGGAAAGGTTTAAGAGGCACTTGAGGCGCATCTTTTCCACGGGGAGGGTGAGCCACACATGGAACGAGCTGCCAGCAAAAACCAGAGAAGACACAAACATTGGCGATTGGGTAGATCACGAAGGAGCTCTGTGGCTGAAAAACCCATGGATGCAGCGGGCTGTGTAGATAGAAACAGGCCCTTCAGCCCTTTGAATCTGTGCTAACCATTCACTGGCTCTCATCCCAGTCTTCAGTCTTCCCACTCACCTACACCCTGGGAGTAACCTGCAGCAGCCAGTTCACCCTCCAACCTGCAGGCCTTCGGAACGGGGGAGGGGGGGTCGGAGAGCAGAGTAGCCCCCCCCCCCCCCCCCCCACCGCGACCACAGGGAGAACATGCAACCTACACACGGGTCGGGATCGAACCTGCGCCACAGAGGATCCTCTCACCCAGCAGGCGATGGGTGCCCCCGACCAAAGGTCACATGGTGCTAAATGGAAGATGACAGGGCGAATGAGGATGCTTTTGCAGATCGGCAGAGATACCTACTCTGGCCAGCCCTCTCCCGTGGATACAGTGAACAGTGTGAGCAAAGCCCAAAGCACATTATCATAGTGAAACTCGTAACGTTTCCACTCTCTTTTCTGTGCCTTAATGTCACTCTCCCTCATGTAAACCAAGTACTGCCCTCTGTAACAGACAAGAGAGAAATAAAAGCATGCTAAATGGTTAAATGGAGGATTAAATCAGCATTTTAAAAAAACATTCAAAGCATTTCACATACAATACATTTGTATTGACTATTGCTATTTCAGATAAATGCAGTCATTAATGTTGTAACTGCACACACGGGGAGATCGATTCATGCAGAGTTGAGTGACAGCATCTCAACGATTAATTTTTAACCTGCAGGCATACAGCACGGTAACAGGGCCATCCAAATACCACCATCAACCTACAACATCCGTACGTTTTTTGGAAGGAAACCGGAGCACCCGGAGGAGACCCACTCAGGTCGTGGGGAGAATGCGCAATCTCCTTACAGACAGCGCCTGGATTTGAACCGGGGGCTTGCTGGCACTGTAATAGCATTGTGCTGTTGGTGCTGCTCAGTGAAAGAAGGTGTGAGGCGCTCCTTCTGTCCAATAGCCTGCAGGTCGCCCTTGGGCAAGGTCCTGTTTAGCCTCCCAATCAGGGTCACGCGAAGCCGTGGATTGCAGATGGTGGGTGGCTTTTACAAATAGATTCTACAAATTTGAATTGACGGTTATAAGAATGCTGGGGGGATGAATCTGTGGATCAATGGCCAGGTTTACCCGTCTAGTACGGACAATCCAACTGAAGAAGGCCACGGGAAACCACTGCAGCATTTTCCTTTTGTACAATCATGAACTCAACATCGACGACGGTCTCAGCTCAAAGATGGAGCCTTCATCGAAGGAGAACGGGGAGGCCACAACTACAATTCGGAGGGTCGGAGATTGTGATGCTTGCCCACGGAGAACAGCAAGGCCCCTGAATGAATGAACTGCTATGCTAACCAGGCCATGCTAATCTGCCCTCTCTGGAATTGCCCCTCCAGATATGTCAACAGAGGAACAAGGCAAAGGACAGCAGGTGTCCACTAGGTGGCGCATGCACAGGAGCCTCTTTATGAGGGCATCGGTGCCCAGCATACCCATGGGGAGCTTTTGTGGGTGCCACTTACAGACACTGTCAGTGGGGTCTTGCACGGGCCACCCAGACCCCAAATGAGTTGGCCAGCGAAGAGGTGACACATGCTCTGCTGTTGTACACAAGACTGGTGATCTTCGCTGAAAATTAGACCATGGAACACCATTCAGTGGGCCAACTGTCTCAAGACATGGTGGGCGTGGTTTAGGATCTCACCGCGGCTGACTTGTGACCTTTGGTTAGGGCGACCCAGGCTTAAATCCAGCACTGTCTGCAAGGAGTTTGTATGTTCTCCCTGTGACCTGCATGGGTTTCTCCAGGTGCTCCGGCTTCCTCCCACACTCTAAAGATGTGCAGAGTTAGTAGGTTAATTGGTCACAGAGATCTATTTGTGTGGCACGGGCTCATAGGCCAGAAGTGTCCGTGGCTGGGCTGTACATCTAAATTAAAATAACCTTGGTGGGTGGATGCAATATAAAGCAGCCTACTCCTGTCGTCACCACCCAGGAAATGATCAGATAATTACAGTGGTCCACCTTATCCGCAGTTTTGCTTTCCATGGTTTTGGTCAACTGATCCAATTGCACTGCTCTCTCCCCACAGCCCTGTAACAGTTTCAAATAATCCCACTGCACCGCTCTCTCCCCACATCCCCGCATCAATCCCCACACTGATCCCACTGCCCTGCTCTCTTCCCATAACCCTGTAACAGTTCCAACTAATCCCACTGTCCCGCTCTCTCCCTACAGTCCCATATCAGTCTCCTCTCTGATCTCACTGCCACCTGCTCTCCCCACAGCTGTGTGTCAGCCCCCACACTGCCCCACTCTATCCCCGTAGCCCCCTGTCGGTCCCCACACTAATCCCACTGCCCCGCTCTCTCCCCACACCCCCATGCCAATCCCCACACTGATCCCACTGTCCCGCTCTCTCCCTACAGCCCCATATCAGTCTCCTCTCTGATCTCACTGCCACCTGCTCTCCCCACAGCTGTGTGTCAGCCCCCACACTGCCCCACTCTATCCCCACAGCCCCCTGTCGGTCCCCACACTGATTCCATTGCCCTGTTTTTGGCAGGGAGATTGGATTGTTGATGTACACAGTAAAGTCTTAATTCTTCCAGAAGTATTTCACAGGATTGCCGGATCTATGCACATGCTCCCCAAGACTAATCACAGAAAACTGGACCATTTAACAATCAGGACCCTCTCAATTCAGGCCTGTTCTCTTCCTCTTGTTGTGTAAGTGGTGAGTCCTCGCTTGGAGTATTGTGAACCCGTCTGGGATCCTCATCCCAGAAAGAATGTGGTGACGCTAGAGAGGACATTCACTAGGATGATTCTAGGAACGAGAGGGTTATCACATGAGGATTGTTGATGGCTCTTGGCCTGTATCTGTTGGAATTTAGGAGAATGGTGGGGGGGGGGGGGGGGGAAATCTCATTGAAACATTTTGAAAAGCACGGACAGAGTAGATGTGTAAAGGTTGTTTCCCTTGGTAGAAAACAAGAGGGTGCAACTTCAGGATTGAAGGTCGTCTGCTTAGTACAGAGGAATTTCTTTAGCCAGAGGATGGTAAATTGGTAGAATTTGTTGATATTGGCAGATGCTGAGGCCAGGTCATTGGGTGTATTTAAGACAGGTTCTTGATTAACCGGGGCATCAAAGTTTATGGGGAGAAGGCCGGGCAGTGAGGCTGAGCGGGTTTACGATTGAATGGCAGAGCAGACTCGATAGGCTGAATGGCCTATTTCTTCTCCTATGTAACACCCCCTACTTGAAAAGGACATATCTGCCGCTCCCAGTGGGCAGAGATCAGTGTCAGTCGTACTCCCTCTTTGAAAATACTTGCGACTGACAAATGTCATCACTGTGCAGCTCGCCAGATGTGTGGCGCCTCGGCAGCCCCTGTGAGCACCTGCTTTACGGGAAAGAACACGTATGCGCTAAACATGAAACCAAGTACCTGCAGTCCCGCTCAAACTCTTTGGATTCGTCAGTGCAGTAGAAAAACCTGCCTTTAAAAAGCTGCACTGCCACCACAGCGAAGATGAACATGAAAAGCATGTAAACAATCAGGATGTTGAGGACATTCTTCAGTGAGTTCACAACACAATCAAAGACTGCCTGGAAGGAGAGGGCAAGAAAATCAGGCAGAGCGGAAAAAAACCCCCAAGGAAATACTTGTCAAAATCTCCCTCAGTGCAGTCTAGTTTTTGAGACAGGATACTGTGGAGAAAGTACGTTCACGGACTTTGCTCCGCATAACTAGAAAGGTACAATATACTGCTGTAATAGTCAAGTTCTGGGGACCCATTTTTGGGTGGGGGGGGTCAGATTTTGGGGTCGACCTTTTACGCGGGTCCTACAATTGACCGCGGTAAGTTCCCGCGCCGGGAGCTTGAATGGCTGGGACTGGGTGGCAAGTCCGTGTTCGGGGCACCGGGATCTCGGATGGGCGGGCATTCGGAGCACCGGGATCTTTGGTGGGCGGGCAGCTGAGACGAGGATGCACAGTCAGGTGCTCGAATAGGCGGGCGCCTTGGGCCAGAAATAAAGGGGGGGGGGGGGAAACTTTTACATATGATATCTGAGCCAAAACGTTGGGGGAGGGGGGGGTTGGCTTTTACAGGGGATTTATTATTACACAAATATATACAGTAAGTGGGACACACCAAAGCTGTGGTCAGTGATCCAACACACTTCAAGTTTCTCCACTCTGGTCAAGGGGATGCATGGGTACCGAGGTGGAGCAACAGTGTTTACAAACTAGACCCACGGCACAATATAGCCACCCACAACTGCGGGACGCAGGGTGCTGGAGACCAGCTCGTGAGAACCAGGTATCGGGACCGGGTTTCAAGGGTGCCAACAGCAAGAAGGGCCTCGGGTGTGGAAGTACAGAACTGGTAGCATGGGTTCTCTGCTGCAATGAAGGGCGTACGGCTGCGGAGTTAACGGGAGTGAAAGGGGTGGGGGGGAAAATCCACGAACTCTTGGTGTTTCTGAAGGGACCCTCTTTTGCTTCTCTTTTACCCTGGTGGGGTCGCCAGGTTAATGGCCCCTGTTTGTGTGGCTTTACAAAAGTTAACACATTTTGTGCATTTTGCCTTTGACAATGAAGGAATCTTGTTCCATGAGCTCTTTTAGTTCTTAACTGGCTCAGAAAGTTATCAAGTGTTAAAAAAAGATTGGTTTAATTGTATATTAATTTCAATCCCCTCACACAAACATTTCATCATTGTGGAGATATGTAATTACACCACTAGATCACTAGAGGTCATCCCGGTGACCTTGTATATAAAGCAGCCCAGAGCTACAGTCTAACCTTCCAGGTTCGTCTTGCAGAGAGACAAGACCTCTTAGTGTACATATTAGTGTATTAAAGCTGCGCTCATGAATGCAGCAATCATATTACCACTTTAACTTACTTTTGTAAAAAGTTTACTTCTGATAGTTCAACATCTTATTTAAGCACATTCCATTTTTGCACTCTGAAATGTTTCCAAACTTAAATAAAATGACTTTCTTCACTTCAGGCTTGGCCCTGTGTATGTTTTAGGTTGATTGATTGCCTTGGAAGGTGAATGACTTAGAAGGAAACCCATTGAAGTCAACTTGGGCAGCAGCAGGAGGGTGGTAGGGAAATGCACCACACCCTGACCACGCTCCCATTTTGTGGCTCATAAGGTTCCTGTGTAACCGCACCTTAAGCAGGTTTGCAGTTTCCCACCAGCTTCTGATAGCAGACGTTTTTGTAACTTCAGCTGAGGTTCCACCCAAAACGTCGAGAAGCTAGCAAAGCTTCTTAAGGGACTGCATCCCGGCTCTTGGCTCATTCTGCTTATCCCTCAGGCCCGAAACTCCTATAGAATTCTTCCAGCATTTTGGTGTGTTTTTACAGCAACTGCAGCGTCTGCAGACTTTCATGCTTCTCTTCATTCGCTCTCTTGCTTGGAAGGTGCCTGCGATGCAAGAAGGAGATTTGGCGAGATGTCCTGCTGCAACTGAACCGGTACGGGTGAGGCCCCACCTGGAGAACTGCGTGCAGCTCTGCTCTCATACCTGAGAGAGACTGGCTCCGGTGGCGGTCCAGAGGAGGTTCTATTCCTCGGAGGTGATCGGCGATGGCCAGCATTTTTTTTTTGGTGAGAATTAAACATTATTTTAATGCCTAAAAAGCCTTTCCTCGTTGTTTAAACACTGTTATGAATTATTTGCTGTTGCTACTGGGCTGTTTTACAAAATGACCAGTTCTCCAAAAAAATCATTTATCTGACATAGGCCTGGTGCCATCCAATCCAGATAATTGGAGTCCATTTCATTGGTGGTGCGATGAATGACTTCAATCACACCGCCCCCCCCCCCCCCCCCCACCCCCACTACATGCAGAGGAAGGCCAAGATACATCCTCATTACCTTGAGCTTAGGCAGCCTTTTGATGGTCTTCAGGGGCCGCAGCACTCGGAGAACCCTCAGAGATTTGATGGTGTTCAGGTCTTTCCCTTTGCTCCCACTGATAAGAAAATAAGCGAAGATAAGCATGTCATCAAATAATACCAACAGCAGCCCAGCCTTCCAGCTCGTTGCAAGAATTCTCCTGCTTTTATACAACCTGTTAACTTCAAAAATGCCACACTGAAGTAAAATCCCACTTACTCAGAGTCAAGGCATTCAGATTTTTTTTTATAGCTCGTTCACCTAAATTTGGTAATATTATTTTTCCCATGGCAACTCAAATATTTATTCTTTCTTTTATACATTTTCAAATCAAAGACAGAGGCATTTGGAAGGCATTAAAATGCAGCCTCCTCATACAACATAATCTATCTGGGACACCGTGCATCAGCTTCTCCAATGTCAGGCCTTCCCTTTGATGCTACTTGATGAATTTCCCAATCCTTTTAGAAAGAATGCTGTTTGTCTTTTAAGAAACAGATTTTAAAAGACGGTAAGGATCACTGGCTTTATATAAAAAAAGACACAGGTATATAAATTCATCTTCAGTCCTAAATGTGCAAGATAATGGCAGCAGCATTGTGTATCTGCGTAGGGAATTCACGCATATTTCAGTCAAGGTGCATTGCCAATACAGTAAAATCCCTGGTGCCCAGCACCTATGGGGATTGGCAGATGCCGGCTAAGTGGAATTCTCAGTTGCCTGAGACTGAGGGCTGCATGAATTTAGAACTAACGCCGAGGTGCTCCAATCCCGCATTTTTTATTCATTCTGCCGGTTGCTTAAGATTGTTTGAATTCTGGATTAACAGGGATTTTACTGTAGTTTATTTCAAATTGGAGGAACAGCACCTTATATTCCATCTAGGCACCCAGCAACCGGATGGCATTAATATTTACTTCTCTGGTTTCCTTAAGCCCCCCCCCCCCGCCTCTAATTTTTTTCCTTCCGTCTCCTTTCACCAGTTCGGTCTCTCTCTCATCCCTTTTCTCTCCATCTCCTTTACCCCAGATCTGTATTCACAGAGCCATACTTCTCCCCACCCCCCCAATTCTCACCTTTCCTCCCCTCCATATCCAATTAACACCTTTTGTCTGTTGCTCTGTACTCCTCCCCCGCCCTTTCTTTTAATTCAGGTGACTGCCTGCCTTTTACTCGAAGAAGGGCTCAGGCCCAAAACGTCGCTTATATATCTTTACCTCCTATGGACAACTGAGTTCCTCCAGCATTTCTGGGTTTTTATGACAATCACACAGCATTTGGAGACTTTTGTGTTTCACAGTTTATTTCATTCCATGCAGTTCCTGATGACATATATCAGGACATTTTTTGCCCACGAATGGATGTATTTTCACAGGGCAATCTCATTTTCCCACTGATTTATTCTGAAACTTAATCCAAGTCAGAAAGAGAGTGTAGAAGAGATTCATCACAATTTCTTTTATACCATATTACTGGATTTTTCAGTTGTACATCCACCAGATTTAGTTGACAATAATTTTCAATTGAATCCCTCTCAGAAAGGGTTAATTGGAATGATCTATGATAGATTATTAAAAATACACCCAGTATTTCATTATAAGATTAAAAAGCCTTGGGAACTGGAACTTGCAAGACCTTTATCTGAGGATCTATGGCACAACATTTTTAAACTGGTAAATACCTCTTCAATATGTGCCCAACATTCATTAATCCAATTCAAAGTGGTGCATCGTGTTCACGTATCCAAAGATAAATTGGCTAGTATTTTTTTCTAATATTAACCCTATTTATGACAGATGCAAATCTTAAACCGCTACATTGACACATATGTTTTGGTCTTGTTCATCCTTAGAAAACTATTGGGAAGACATTTCAACTATACTCCTGGTAGAGTTACAACCCAATCCAAAAAAACTGCTCTTTTCGGGGTTATTGACCCGGACAAGGGAGTTTTTCTGTACCTATTCAACAGGTTGTGACCTTCTCTATATTGTTGGCTCAAAGAGTCATCCTATTCAAATGGAAAGACTATAGATCTCCAACAGTGATTCAATGTTTTTCTCATATTACATCATGTTTAATTTTAGAAAAAAATTAGATGTCATGTATTTGATTAATCGGTGAAAGGTGAAGATACACGGCGACCTTTTAAGTTTTATTTTCATTTGATGTAAATGTTTCTAATGTGATTAGATGTACTTACTCTTCCAGATGAGATGTAGTTTTACCTTTGTTCTTTTGATTTATGATAGGAACCAAAAACTACAAAATTTATGTAACCCCATGATAAACTGCTCAGATGTTTTCTGTTAGTTGTGTTTTTTATTAGAGTAGGTTAGGTGGGTTTTTTTGTAATACAATATTTTTTTTCCCATTTGCACTCATTGCAGTGGAGGGGGATAGAATTTATAGTGTTTGAAGTTTTATATTAATATATGTATACATATGTGATAGACTATTTTTAGTTTTGCTCCCTTTTCTTCATTTAATTTCCTATAAAAAAGATTGAAAAAGAAAGAAGAGATTCATCAGGAAGTGCCCTGGAATGGAGGACTGTAGTTATAAGGAGAGATTGGATAGGCTGGATTTATGCTCAATGGAAATAGGAAGGTGAGCAGAGACCTTGAAGAGATTTATAAAATAATGAGGGCTAGGGATAAGATAGATAGAATTTTACTTTTTCTAGGGTAGGGGAAACTAGAACTAAAGGACACAGGTTTAAAGGAAGATCCCTGACCCCCACTGAGAAGCATGGGAGATGGCCCTATAGGATGCTGGCCATGGTGGACCAGCGAGGGGCTCAGCGGCTGAAGGACCCACAGAAGCTGCGGCCTGCCGCAGACTGGCTCATGGGGACTAGGAATCGGAACCAGGATTCGAAAGGGGACTGAGGGCCACCCGAAGGGGCTTCGGGCGCCAAAGGCTTCCTGATCGTGTTGGAGGTTTGGATCTGGAGCTCGGTTGGGGGGGGGGGGGGCAGCCAATGGATCGAACAGGAGTCTGTGCGGCTGCAGAGGCCATGGGAGGGCTGGAGGCGAATCCACGGGGACTCAGTGTCTCTGAATGAACTCTCTTTTGCTTCTTTCTCTTATTGTTGGGGCACCGGGCAATGTTTGTCTTATGACAGACAAAAGTCGAAACATATTATATCATGTATGTTACATTTATAATGTGTTTTTACATGACAATAAAAGGAACCTTTGAGGGTGAGAGGGGAGGAATTCAGAAGAGATCTGAGAGAAGTTTTCCCTAGATGATAGGGAGTGGGCTGCCAATGATGATGGCAGAAGATACAATCACAATATTTAAAGCGAGTTTAAACAGAAGAGACAAGGGATATAGGCAATATAATACACAATATAAACATAGTTGTGGGACGAGGGAATGGGTGGCACGGTTAGTGCAACGCTGTTACGGTGCCAGCGACAGGGATTCATATCCCGCGCTATCTGTAAAGAGTCTGTAGGTTTTCCCCGTGTCTGTGTGGGTTTCCCCCCCAGGAGCTCCAGTTTCCTCCCACCATTCAAAATGTACCGGGAGTTGTAGGTTGATTGTGTGTAATTTGGCGGCACGGGCTCGCGGGCCGAAATGCCGTGGGTCTTTAAAAAAAAGGGTCCCTTCTGTGCTTGAGTGATGCGAAGATTTTATAACTAATTGAACAAATCATCTGCTTGTGGTGATTTTACAAGATTCAAGGTAATCTGGCAAGTTGTAAGTGCTTTAGTGAAAGGGAAATCATTTTTAATCCATTTACTGGAAGCCTTTGAAGTGTCAAGCAGCCAACTGAACCTGCTTTTGTGTCAAGGAAAGAACAGCAGTATTTAGGTACAAGAACTCCTTTAATATTAAAGACAGATTGTCACTTTAGCCCCCTCATGGGCTGGATTGTTTACTGAAGGTTAAATTTCTCCTCTGTGTAACAATTTCCACATTTTCTATTGCAAATAAACATTGGAGGTAAACTGGAATGATCTGTGGGGGTCAGTGAATAGCATGGAGTACCCCTCTGAAATGTGACCCTCACCCAGGTCATGCATTCTTCCCATGGAGAATTTAATGGGATCCTGTTGTAACCAGTGTAGGGCATTGAAATCTTCTCTCCTCCCAATATATCATTAAACACTGTGAGGTGTGTTGGAATATTTGTCAAGGCCCGTGATGAATTGCTGGATCTTAAGTGGAGGTACAGGGACATTTGCACCTGCCCATTACCTGCAGGTCATCAGAAAGAGGGATTTTATTCAGCTTGAATGTATGGTGGTGGCTCCACCATAGTGAGGCACTGGGCCCTGCCGATCACCTCTGGGAATGGACGTCAATCTCATTTCATCCAACCTAGGCCTAGGAGAAAGGTGCATTTCCCTGGCACCTTCCACAGTCCTTGCAGGACATGACAAAGTACGTTACTTCTCTGCACGAGTGGTGGGGGGGGGGGGCTCAGCTGCCAATTTGAATACAATTAATTCCCACAAAACACAAAGCCACGTTTGAGAGATATCGATGGAGGGTTTGGCCAGGGCATCAGACTATGTGAACTGAACTATCCACGCTCGCCCTCCAAGACTCTACTATGTATTCAACTATATTTATTTATGTTTTTTAATAAAAGGATATTTGTTCTGCATATGTATATCTTTTCTGTCTGTGTGGTATGTCTGGTTTTACCCCTGCGTATTTTAAACCGAGGACTGGTGAGAGGCCCCTCACTGGGTCGTACTTGTGCAATCAGATGAACTTTGAAACACTGACACCTGACTGTTCTCATGGAACACACGGGGCTTTGGTTCAACATGCCATCTGAAAGACAGCATTCCTCACAGTGCCGGGCTCCCTCAGCGCTGCATCGTTGGGGGGGGGAGGGGTGCAGGGCAGCCTAGAATTTTGCGGCTACGCTTCTTGAACCCTGTACCTTCGAGGACTCAGGGGACGACACGTGGAATCCCTTGTGCGGATGCAGGTCAAAGGGCAAGATTCTACAGCAGGGACAAGGTTGGGCGAAGTGCAAAACCATGTCAAAATGGCTACACCCTTGGTTAGTTTCTGCAGACTGTTTGGCAAGGAAATGCCAGGCATCCCAACAAAACTGGATGAGACACAAAACTGGATGAGACACATCAAGGCTTGGGCGTGTATGCTGACAAAACATTTGGGGCTGGTTGGGCTGCCACAGTTCATTCAAGTGAGTACGAGCTGCTCAGTTGAAACAATCAATATGTTGCCACATCATCAATCAGATCAAAAGCACATTTATGATTGTCACATTTCTAACGATTGTGTGTAATTCTACTATGGGAAGGACACTCTTAGACTGGAAAGAGGGCAAAATGAATTCCACTGAGTTTAGTTATGAAGAGAGACGATAAGTTAAGACATTTTTCACCCCTTGCATAGGGAGGATGAAGAGGCCATGGGTTAAAGGGGAAAAGCTTAGGGGAAATGTGAGGGAGAACTTTCACACAGAGAGTGGTGGGAGTGTGGAACGAGCTACCAGCTGAAGTGGTGAATGGGAGGTCAATTTTAACATTGAAGAAAAAATTAGGACAGGTACATGGACAGGAGAGATGTGGAGAGCTGTGGGTTGGGTGCAGGCCTGTAGGATTCGGCAGAATAATAGCTCGGCACGGGAGAGAAGGGCCTGTTTTCTCTTCTGTAATCTTCTCTGCATATAAAATCATAAGGGGTTCTGATCAGGTGAAGGGGACATGATTTTTTTTCCTCTCCAGAATAGGAGAGTCTGAAACGAGAAACATTGGGTTTAAGAGGCTTGAGGAGCAACTTTTCCCACACAGAGGGTGGTGGGTATATGGAACAGGCTGCTAGAGGAAGCTGTGGAGGCAGGGACGATGACAACATTTACAGGGAAGGTTGGAGTGATGTGGAGTAAAACACAGACAAATGGTATTAGCTCAGATAGGCGACTTGGTTGGAATGGGCAAGATGAGCTGAAAGGCCTGCACCAGTCGATGACTCCAGGGCCGAGGGCCAGATCGGAGGGCTCAGATTTGGAGGAACAGATGCTGGAATGTTGAGTGAGTGACAAGAAGCTGAAGGGGCCGAGCCAGGAGTTCTGGAGAGAAGTTTCATGTCGGGGCTCTTCATTCAGGCTATAAAAAGCAGAAACTTGGTAGCTCTCGATAATGAGCCCTGGCCTGAATTGTTGACTGACCATTTCTCTCCGTGGATGCAGCCTGACCTGTTGAGTCCCTCCCAAACTCTCAGTGATCAGCTCATGTATACAGTACAGGTTCATTCAATAGTCGAGTTTTTTGGGACCAATTTTTCGGGTGAAATTTGGGGATTTACCTTTACATGGGTTATTACTTTTGACTGCATCTGCTGAGAGCTCGGATGGCTGAAACCAGGGGGCTAAGTCCACAGATGGGGCAATCTGGAGCTTGAAAAGGCTGGGACCTAGGGGAGAGTCTGCGGTCGGGGCATCGGGTGCTCCAGTGGGTGGGTGGCCGGGACAAGGATCTGCAGACGGAGCTCCGGTGGGCGGGCGGTCAGGGGCGAGGGTCCGTGGTTGGGTCGTCGGGAGCTCCGGTGGGGTGGGCAAGCGAGGGCTCACAGTCAGTGATCAGATGGGGCGGGCGGTCGGGGCCAGAAATAAGGCAACTTCCACACAGGATCGACTAATGCACAGAAGTAGACGCGGTCGGATGGATTTTTATCTGGAGATCTGTACGTCAAGGGATGGAACTTCCAGTGAAAAGTTAATGATGACTGAAAACAATTGAAAACGACAGTGCTGAACCAGGCGAATCATTTCTACACCGGCCATGTCATCAGTGGATAAGAAAAATCAGTTTCTATACCCACCCAGTGCATTCTGGCACAACAACAAATTACCTTGCACTCAGCTGGACACCAACAAGGTCACTTATCAAACAGAACATATGTACATACATCAGCAAATTCACATCCAGCGGCCTAGAGCAAGGAACACAGGAAGGAACAGAACACAGTGCAAATTTGATGACAGTATTGCAAAGAAATAGAACAGATATATTACCCCATGACGCTCCTGATCCAGCAGGGAAGAAAGATGAGAAGAGAGTCAGTGTGAAGAGAGGACACAAAAGCTTGGAACACGAACTGCGTGCACAGAGGAGAATGAAACTAAGAAAACAGGAAGCATAGTTATAAACCCTGGAGGAGCGGAACAGACAGGGCAGCAAATAGGGAAACTGGACACTGGAGTGGCAAAACACAATCCCCCGGCCACGCTAGCCATGCTACATCGCAGAATTCATTCACCAAATTCGCCACACTTCCTGGGTACAGCCTCCTTCTGGTCTGGATGTGGAGACTCCCATCGGAATCGAGCACGCGGTTAAATGCTCACATCCACTCGAATTGGATGACCTCAAGAAGAAACTATTTAAACACACCAGGCCAGCTCTCCACCAGTCACGGTTCACGTCACTCCAATAATCAGACTCTGGACAGGCTAAATTTAGGTTGCACAGAACAAAATGGTCTCAACTGGACGTCCAGTGCCTTATTTGGATGTGATATGGGTGCAGAGCGGAGAGCAAAGACACTTTTATAACACTCTTTCTGGTGAATTGTATTTCCACACAAGTGGTGAGATAATCCAGCTCTTGCAATACGATAAAAAAACCCAACCTCTTTCAATAAGAATAGGAGTGTTACAAAAAAATACGAACTGACATCCATGGGGTATTTTAATGGGAGGTCAAACCCAAGCTTGGATTTGCTGGAATAATTTTAACCAATAAGCCATGGATGCCTGTTCAGTATCCTGTGTTTCCTGTCTCCCCCTCCCCTGCGAATCCCTTCTGAAGGCTTTGGGCATGCAACCTTCTCAGCGGCCCTTCAGGGCGACGCCTGCTTCTGAGGTTAAGCCAGTCTGTGGATAAAACATGAATTTTCCACCTGACAGGAAGCCGTGGCCCAGAAGAGATCCCATTCCTCACTTTTGCTCCAGGTGCTCGGTACTCTTTCATCTCCTCCCCCCCACCCCCCCCCCCCTCCATGCCTTCAATGGGGATGGAGGAGGAGAGGGGGGTTAGAAATTGCAGCAGCAAAGAGGACCCGGGAGCAAAGTCCAATGCGGAGCGGGCAAAATACATGTTTAGTTGCCCGTGCAAGAAGGAAGAGATAGAGAATCAATGGGCACACCACCTCAGCGATTAAATACAGGATTTCTCCCAGAAAGCAGACTTTGTTTACACTTTGATGATTTAGTTTGGGCCACTCTGATGCACAGAATCTCATCAACTCATGCCTTATCCAGAGACCAACTAGTAACAGGCAACCTCTTACTGAACGCCATAACTGCCAGTAACCATAGTAATTGGGTTGTGAGTCAAAATAGAAACTTTGGATGAAATGGTTTGCAAGGTTTTCTTTCAACTCAACTCAAATGGGATATTAAAATAATTCCTTAACACCCCAGTGTGAAGTATCAAATGATACCATGCAAGTGCAAACAGAGTTAAAATTTTGGCAGTGAGAGAACATTGGCATTTCTGTACCCCCATCCTGTCTGCTGGGGGGGGGGGGGGGTCTCACATTGGAAGCGGGAGCAATGGTAGGTCTCTGTTACTTCACACCATGGGTCATCCTTTACATGGGATGGGTAGAGTTGACCATGAAGGGAATCAGCAATGAGATCAGCCCCAGTGCCAGCCAACTCAGATTCCGGTTGGATTTAGTGGAAAAGACGCTCTAAGTTTTGTGCATTTTGTCCATTGTGGTTACCTTACTTTCACTAATGTCACAGAGCCACGGACTTCCTAATGTGCGGATCCAAATCCAGGCTTACACCTTTAAGGTCAATAATCCCCACCTCAGGACTTCGCTGTGGGAGTTCCTGATGGCCGTGTCCTGGCCTCAACCTTCCTTCCCTCATTGGGTCAGAAATGGGGAAATGCTTGCTGAAAGCTGCACCATGCTCAAACCCACAGGAAATGGTAACCCAGACAATGTTCAGACCTGGCACTAACATTCGCCCCACAAGAGTGACCTTCCCCAACAAGAGAGAGTCTAGCCACCTTCCCTCAATAATCAATGACACCATGCTCGAGTCCCCCTCGAACATAGAACACTACAGCACTGTACAGACCCTGCACCCCTTGATGTTGTGCCGACCTGCATATTCCTACCAAATAAAAAGGCCCTCCTACCCCATAACCCTCTATTTATCTTCCATCCATGTGCTTGTCTAAGAGTCTCTTAAATGCCCCTATTGTTTCAGCCTCCACCAAGGCATTCCAGGCACCCACAACTCTCTGAATATAAAAACCTACCCCTGATGTCTCCCCTAAACTTTCCTCTCTTCTATCCTGGAGGGATAGAAGGGGTTCATCAGTTCTCATTATGGCCAGAGATGGAAATCAGCAAGTACAAATTGGTGTGGTGGACCATAGGGGACATGGGTTCATTCACTAATGGCAGAGAAATGACAGAATGGGGGTAGATATTTTGCTTATTTTCACCGCTGACTGTGGTCAGAAAAACAGGTGAGAGGCTACATATCCCTCAATGAGTGACTCAAAATGATGTCCCAACGATGTTCTGTCATCTACAAGGAACAAGTGGGATGAAATACCCTCCTCTGGCTGTTCCAATAACACTCATGGAAGCTTAGTTGCATCCAGGCTCACACAGCACCCCTAAATGGCCTTCCTTCTACAACCCTGAGCATTTATTTCCAGTGGCTGCCATGTGTAGTACTGACAGAATGCACCACACTTGCTCACCTAGGCTATTCGGACAGAACTTCCCACTGCCAAGAAGACAAGGACAGGATGCTCCATAAGCATCATTTGCCTGCGGCTTCCCACTGCTACTCAATGTTTGATCACTGATCAAACCATGGAACATTACGGCGCAGAAACAAGTTATTCATCCTTTCCAGTCTGTGCCACCACCCTGACCTGCACCCAGTCCATAACCCATCCACATCCCTGCCCAAATTTTTCTTAAACGTCAAAATTTAGGCTGCATAAACCAATTCAGCTGGTAGCTCATTCCAGACTCCTACCACTAACCCCATGGAGATCCCTCTGATACTTCTTTTAATCCATTTCATCCTTAAACCATGTTATCGCACCTTATCTCAGTGGAAAACGCCTGCTTTGCATTTACTCTGTCTATATCAATCATAATTTTGTATACCTGTATCAAGTCTAACCCTCATCCTTTGGCGCTCCAGGGAATAAAGTCCTACCCTGTCCAACCTTTCCCTGTAATTCGGTTCTTCAAGACCTGGCAACATCCTTGTAAATCTCCTCTGCTCTTTTTCAATCGCATTGATATCCTTCCTGTGGTTAGGTGACCAGAACTGCACACAATACTCCAAATTTGGCCTCACCCATGTCTTGTACAACTTCACCATAACATCCCAACTCCTGTACTCAATACTTTGATTATGTACATAACTGCAATAAATAAACCATTGGCTTCAGATGCGCAATGGTTTTACGCAGCCTGGAAATACCGTCTGTTACATGGTTTGGTGGGCTTCAATTTCCCCCAAACCAAACATTTTCTCTTTCAGATGCACTGTCCCATTGCTGAGGTCTAAGTGCCTGGTCTAGGGGCTGGTGGTGGGTGTGGGGGCAAGGGTCCAATCTACCCACAGTGTCCCAGAGGTGTTCATGGCCAACGAACGTCTTCTGAAGTGTAGTCTCTGTTGTAATGTTTGGGTATGCAAACATGCGCGCAGCTAAACTCCCACAGTTGGAGTGTGGATTCACTTCTACAGTCACTTTGGGGGAAGTTGAGAGGCTCAGTGGGGAAGATGGCACCTCAGTGCTGCCACAGTGACCTGCTGGTCTTGCACTTGACATCTCAACACCCAACTCTGCCGCAGTTTGGGGGGCAGCTGAAGCCACAGACAACAGTGTGCCACATAATGGAGGCCAGTCCGCACCATAGCAGCAGCGAGGCTGGACAAAGATGTCTGATGATCGCATATGGGGATGGCCTGCAGCTTTGATCTTGGTACAGGATGCTTGGAGTCAGTTCAGCGTGGAATGCCACTGAGACCTAGTATGAGGCAGAAGGTTTCCCATGAAGAAAGATCAAATGAACGGGCTTACACTCAGTAAAGTTTCAAAGAACGATGCAATCTCACAGAGGCCTGGAAATTCCACCAGCATGAGGGCTGAGAGGCTATTTATGTAGTTCCAAACCATGCACCATTTAGGCTGAACAAGCTTCTGCTAATTCAGAGAAATCCTGTCCCCACTGGGTTTTCTTGTACACTAGTTGGTGCATTTACAGGCTGAAGAGCCTAGTCAGGTTTTTAGCTAGTTAAGACTGAGGTAAAAGAACTTTCTTCACTCAGAAGGCCGTGAAGCCAGAGGTCTCTACTCCAGGTCTATCCTCCAGGGAGGGCTTCATGGTGAGTGAGACTGGGTCAATATGCAGTCTGCCGGAGAACTCAGCGGACCAAGAAGCATCAGCAGGGGAGAGAGAATTCTCAATGGTTTGAGGGCAAGACCCTTCCAAGCGACTGAGAGTGCGGGGAGGGGGGGGGGGAATCTTATAGAAATATATAAAATTCTAAGGGTTTAGACTGACTAGACACAGGAAGGTTGTTTCCAATGCTGAGGAAAAACTAGAACCAGGGGTCACAGTTTAAGGATAAAGGGGAAGTTTTTTTAGGACTGAGATGAGGAAAGATTTCTTCTCTCAGAGTGGTGGATCTGTGGAATTCTTTGCCACAGGAAGTAGTTGAGGCTGGTTCCTTGTCAATATTTAAGAGTAGGTTAGATTTGGCCCTTGTGGCTATGGGGATCAAGGGGTATGGGAGAAGACAGGAACCGGGTACTGATCAGGCATGATCATATTGAATGGTGGTGTAGGCTTGAAGGGCCAAATGGCCTACTCCTGCACCTATTTTCTATGTTTCTATGACACAGTGGACAAGGTGGGAGGGGTTGGACAGGGGGGAGACCAGGGAAGGGTGAAGGATGACGGACAGAGGCAGTTGATTGGCAGAAGCCAGGGTGCATTTGGGGTTGAGGTAGGAAGGGGGTACACTGGATCAGATGAATGGTGGGACGGGTCATAGGAACCGCTCCTGATTCTACATCTCCCATGTGGTGACTTTGAACATCCCAAGTTCTCAGTTGGAAGAGAATGGTGTTCACCCCAATTTTCCTCTCCCTTTCTCTGCATCTTTTCTGAAGTTCCTTGTCTCCACAGTAACATTGTCAGGTCAAGTACGCGGCTCTCACTCCTGACGTGAGGAGCCAGTGGTTGGGGCTTTAAAGACTCAGCAGGTGCCGAGAACAAGTGCAGCAACATTGTAATCCCCTTTCCCCACTTCCACGTTCATGGAGATGAGCCAGCTTTACCTGATTTCTGACAGTGCAGAGGAAGAAATAGGTTGGCGTAGCAGTTAGCACAACACTGTTATAGTGGTAGCAATTGGGACTGGGGTTCGAATCCTGCACTGTCTGTAAGGAGTTTACATGTTCTCCCATCTAAACCCCAGATTCACTCTGGTATCTGCCGATCAACTGCTTATGTCCATCATCCATCACCCCTCCCTGGGGTGCGTCAACTGGATGTAACTGGGCGGCATGGGCTCGTGGGCTGAAAGGGCCTGTTACTGTGCTCTAGGTCTAAATTAAAATTAAATTAAATTGAGGGGAAAGCTACTGGTTGGTGGTGGAAGTCTGGAGTTCATCTCCTGAGAAGCTGGGGAAAATTAAAACCCTGGTCTCAATTAATGGATGAGGAATTAACAAGTTGTGACAGGAAAGGTTTGGAGGGATTTGGGCAAAATGGGACTAGATCAGATGGACAATTTGGCTTGCATGGACAAGTTGGGGTGAAGGGTCTTTTACCCTTTGACTGAGAGATGGATGGATCGTGCTTCCTGGTCCCATGAACACAACGGGCTCCTTATCTACCACTCAACACTGACCTAGTCTGTCTGGTTCAGGTCTGTGTCAGCTGAGAGGAAGGCATTTGTTAAAAGCAGCTCACCCTTGCCAAGAGCAGAAGCCCAGACGACCAGGATGGGGGAAAGGAAAACAGCCATGAATGTGTCTCCTTCCTGTGGAGTTTTTGAACCTAATTGGGAGATCTAGATCAGCCATTCTTCATGGGCCTTACAGCCTCCCTGGAGGAAACATCACCTTTTATGGGTGCCACGGACTAAAATCATAAAATATTTTTAATGCTTTTACGTAGTCAGTAGGAGAGAAATATGGAAGAAACCAACTTAACTGCTCCACAGGGAAGGTGGGGGGGGGGGGGCATAAATTTTAAGATGAATCCAAGTAGGCCATAGGTTGAGAATGGCTGATCTGCATGCATCCATTGGACAGAGAGAAGATCTTTCACCATACCCCAGGAAAATGGAGTCCTAGTACGTTCCCTCCCCCCACCCCCCAATCCAAGCCTAATCGCTGAAGGACCAGACTTGCATTTCTATTGCACTTTTTTCATCCCTTCCAGAATGCTTCTGTGCAATGGGTAGAGTAGTCCTGGAAAGTAATCACTGTTATGCTGGATGTGCAGCATTAACCTTGGCACCGCAGGGTGCCACGGGACAATAACCAGACGGTTTCTATTTCAGTCACATCATGAGTGATAGATGATGACCAGAACCTCTCCAAAATAGTGCCCTGCAATCTGATAATTCCGCCCGAAAGGGGCTTGGTTTTAACTCTTCATCGAAACGTCTCGCATTGCCAAGTCGAGGAAGGCCTTGATCCATCTCAGTTGCCGGGCAACGGGAATAATGGTGCATGAACAATGAAAATAATAGACATGGAGGAGGTAATTAAAAGTTAAATCAGATGAAAAGGGCCCTCTGATACCGGGAAGATGCTAATGAATAACTAATTGTGCAATATGCATCTTTAATAAATCCCAACACCATTGGTTGATTTACATTTCAGAGGATTCCTGATTTGACCCCAGTTCCGGCGATGGTGGCCTCCTGTTGAGAAAGGTAACAGTGATTTAAACAAAAAAAAAATTACGACGAGCTACATAACCCCGGAGGCAACTTACACATGCAGGATGCTGTACTCCAATGCTTGAACGTGGCTGATCCAGCCCTTCCCTCCCACCTTCCCCCCACACTCCCATAGTCCCAACACTTTTGACATTCCTTCAGAAATCTCTGGTCAGGAATGTCAAAGCCACCTCTGCCAAGGTTGGAGGGAGTCAAAGCCAGGCACAGCCCCAGAACTAAGGCAGGGAGCCAACACCAAGGCCGATACAGAGGCCTCCACACTGTACACGAACTGTTATAGATGACGGTGGGAGCATAAAAGAAGTTAACGGCGCGAATGATCGGTTTGCAGTGGTGTCTGTCTCCAGCTTGCAACGTGCAGGTGAAGCAAGCTGGTGAGGGCTTGCTAATGGGGAGGTGGCCTATTTCTGTGTCAGATCTTCAGCATGCTTTGCAGGATGGGAGCAGCTCTCACTTAGCTGTTCCGATGGTCACTGTATAGAAGGGCAGTCCTCAGTGATCGGGGAAGTAGAATTAGGATGCCGATGAGGGGGGGGGGGGGGGGCTGCTTCTCCCAGAGAGTAATGGATCTGCAGAATTCTCTGCCTGAGGATGGCTCATTAAATATAGTCAAGACACATGTGGATTTCTGCACAGTTGGGGAATTAAGGGTGATGGGGAAAAGACAGGTAGGAGGAGCTGAGTCCACGTCCAGATCCATCTTTCTGAATGGGAACCAGACTCTACGGGCCAAATAGCCAACTCCTGCTCCTATCCCATATGCTCTTACAGTGGGAGTTTTGCTGAACTGGGATCTCCACTATTGGATGTCAATGTGTCTTCCTACTTGGAGACACTGTTAAGGAACCCTCTGATTTTTCTCTGATTCCATAGTAACGAGTAATGACATTCCGTCCTTCAAACCTGCTTTCCCTTTCAAATGAATTTATGATACACTGACCCTCCTCCACATACCCTGTGTAGTGATGTAATGTATTCTGCTAACTGCTTGCTATTGGTTATGACTGTAGATTGGCTCCACCCTACTGGTACAACAGATGGTGCAACTTATCCCACTGGTCAGTAGAGATGTTAATAAAAGCCTATAGAATGATACAAGTTTGGTCCTTACTTATGGCATATCAATTTTATTAACAGAAGAAGGCACCTCTACTGACCAGTGGGATAAGTTGCACCATCTGTTGTACCAGTAGGGTGGAGCCAATCTACAGTCATAACCAATAGCAAGCAGTCAGCAGAATACATTACATCACTGCAGCCCTCTACCCCCGACCACTGCCTTGATGCCTTTTTTTAAAATGAACAATATGTTTTCAAACTTCACTTCTTAAAAGTCAGATTCAAACATCAATATTTTGTTCTCAGATCCAATTTCCCACCCACTGGAAACACGATGAAAAATTTACACTTGGTTATACTTATAGTCACTGCTCTTTTACCGCAAACTACATACCTTTTACTAGCAGTTCATTCAGGGTGTACTTGATCATAGGAGCATAAAATGTAAGTTGGTTACAATTTTTGTCATTGGGGCAACTGGATACCAATCTTGACGTGTGTGTGTGTGTGTGTGGACGTGTGTGTGTGTGGACGTGTGTGTATGTGGACGTGTGTGTGTGTGTATGTGGACATGTGTGTATGTTGACGTGTGTGTGTGTGGACGTGTGTGTTTATGTGGACGTGTGTGTGTGTGTGTGTGTGTGTGTGTGTGTGTGTGTGTGTGGACATGTGTGTGTTTATGTGGATGTGTATGTGTATGGACGAGTGTGTGTTTATGTGGACGTGTGTGTGTGTTTTTGTATGTAAGAGAGCTAGCAACTGAGAACGTGTGAAAGTCTTTAAGAGTGAACTTGCATGCACGTGTGAATGTGCAAACTATTCTTCAAGGCAGTGGTTTTCAAACTTTTTCTTTCCACTCACCTTAAGCAATCCCTTACTAATCACAGAGCACCTATGGCACAGGTGGTCTGTGAGTGGAAAAAGTTTGAAAACCACTGGTTTAAGGTATTGTGACAAGGATAACCGAACAGTGCAGCAATTGTGAACAAAATGGTTCAGCCAGTTATGGCTTGTCAGAGGGACACAGAAGCATTTTTCAGCATTAAAAAAAGATTTCTCAATTGACTGCCAGCAAAGTGGAAAGTTATAATTCCTCAGCTTCTTGGAGACGCTTGTCGCCAGGCACAGGACTGTCCTCTAGCAACGCCAGCAGTAGCTTGCTGCATGGAGTGGTGGAGGCAGGATTCCTTGGGAAGTTGAGACATTCCACCAAGGAAGAGTTTGAGGAAGAGCAAGGGAATTAGATATATTTCTTCAGTATAAGGGTATTAAAGGTTACGGAGAGAAGGCGGGGACGGGGTACTGAACTTTAAGATCAGCCATGATCTCGTTGAATGGCGGAGCAGGCTCGAAGGGTCGAATGACCGACTCCTGCTCCCATCTTCTATGTTTCTATGAATGCGAAGAGCTTAACATGGCTGGAGATCTGAAGATGTCCTATCTTTGGGGCTTCGTCAGTAACCTTCTGAAACATAGGCATTCATTTATGATAAGGCAGTTTTCATTGTGGCTTGGTGCTCACCAGAATCAGCTGACATCAGCATAGGACAAGATCTTCCCCGCTCTGCACTCAAGGGCCTTCCCTTTCGTTCCCTCTTCCTTCCCCCATGCTCTGCGTGACGAAACAACGAGAAGCTGGAAGGACTCAGCCTCCACGGCGAGAAATGTCCATCAGTGTTGCTGGTTGGGACCCTTTGTGGAGGCCTTTTTAACAATAGCACTGAGGCACGAAGAGATGGGTCAAGATCAGGATGGGCAGGAACTGGCTGGAACAATGGGGTCCGCCAGGGCAGTCTTGCCCGTGAATCTGGGGTGGGAGGGAGAAGGGGGAAGGGTGAGGTTGGGGGCCTCTCGGATTGGAGGCAGTGATGGGGTGATTCCCAGAAGCGATGAGATGATATCCTAAAGGATCCCGATCTCCCCACGGATGTTGCCTAACCCACTGATCCCTCCAGCTTCTTGTGGTGGCCTCATAGATTCCAGCAGTTCTTCTGTTTCCCTGTTTAACTAGTTCTGATGAAAGAGCTTCAATCTGAATCATTAATTGTGTTTTCTTCACCACAGATCGAACCTGACCCCTCAAACTCTTCCTGCATTCTCTATCTCAACAGCCCATGGCTTCAGGGAAGCTGGTTAAGTCACTCAAATCTCTTAACAGATGATGATGAAGGTGGAAAATCGGAACTCCTTGCCATATCGAGCATATGATTAGCCTCTCACTCTCGTCCAGGGGCAATGGATGGTTGCCATGGCTGGCATCTATGCTTCAGCTGTGATAATGACTTCTGAAAGACCATGGTTGATCATTTATTACAGATTTCATGTGGATCCTTATCTTCTCTATTTGGAAGTCCAAAAGGGTTTCATAGGCAGGAGAGTGTTTTTGAAACATACTCACCACGGTAGATTAGGTACTCTGAGATCCCAAAACAATATTCTTTAGGGAATGTTGATGCTTGAAGGGTAAATATTGGCTGGGGCTCCAGGGGAACCTCGTATGCTCCTTCTTCACAGTGGTGACGGAGGGAGAAGGCTGCACCCCAATTTAACAGTGCAACTCTCCCCCCTTGGTTCTCCACTGTAGCCTCAGTCTAGGGTGGGACAAACCCACAGCCCACTTACCCCTCCCTCCGGTAAGGCTTACCAAGTCGCAGTCGAGCACCGAGACCTGTGGCATGCATCAACATGCGACATGCAACCCACACTTTCCTCATCTCGGTCGAGGCCGATGTTCTACCCTCACCAGTAACAGGCGTTACTGGGTTCCAACTCAACTCTTTCAACCGACATGCAACGTGGGATCACTCTCACCTCCCCCCTCCCCCACTCTCTCCCAGCAACAAAGAGAAGGTGATCCCACTCTCGAAGGTACAGGCCATGATTGGTACAAGTGATTTGGCGTGGACCAATAATCCCAGGCAATCCTGCACAGACGGACATTTTCTCACCAAAGGTCTTGGAGAGAAGCAGTCTTGCTGTTTCCAAGGAGATACGAGCAAATCACTCATCCCAAGCACGAACAACGTGATTCCCATCATATCAGCGTGCAACAAGTCAGATCTGGTGTAAAGGGCCGAGGACTATTTAGTATTCAGAAAATCCTAAATGCTTAATAGTCCGTGATTTTGGAGGGCTTCAATTTTAAATTTGTGTGTGCAGTTACCACTTGGCATTGAGTCACATCTAGAGTGATACTTGCTTTATGCAGCTCACATCCTGGATGGTGTCGAGTTTGCGAAGCGTGGGAGCTCCACTTCTTTCTTTTGTCGTCATTCATGTCACCTGGCTCTCACCCTGAGGGGAAGGGCGAGGAACACTGCGATGTTGGGTATGGGGACATTTCCCTAAGATGCCAGCTCTGCTCTATCCCAGTGATGGAGTGAATGGGCTCTCCCTTGAGCCAGGGATAGTCCCTGTGTTAGGAATGCTTCCTCCATCGCCTGGGACTCCTCATGGGAATGACAGGGCCCACTCTATGCCCCATCTGTGTTGTGTGAGCATTCATCTCCTAGTCCTCTTGTCCAAATAGGCAACGTAAGATCTCAAGGAAGTCTGCAGACACTGTGATTGTAGTTAATACACAAAAGCAGGTTTCATAGCATGCACAGATACACGTATTGGGTCTGACCCCCTTAGTCAAGGTATCTTGGTTATATAAGGATGCTACAGGACCTGCTATGTACTTTTGTGTACAGACAAGATCACAAAGTCTTTGGCTCATCTTAATTCATGTCAGAGGTGTTCTCATCGTCCTGTGATGTGCTAGTTCCTGCTGGTGTGAGCCCGTGGGAAGCAGCACTCCCACAGGGTCCAGCCACCCAGTCAACTGCTGTCGGCTCCATGCCGGCTTTGAACGGCCCGTTGAGGGAGCCGACGGTGTCGTATTTGAAACCCATGACCTCGGGGATCTGTGCCCAAGATGGTGGCGCCTATTGATCGGCAGCAGCCACTAGGGGCAGCAAACTCTGGGGAAGAGGAGGACTGGTGCAGGGCCCCAGGCGATGGGAAGACCACCCTCCCCCCAGCCCCAGTCTGAGAGGGAGAAGCAGAGGAGATGACACGGCAGCGGACCAGTGAGGGGGCTCTCCGGCTGAGAGACCAGTGTGCGTGGTGGGGCTGCTGGTGACTCGCGGTGAGGAACCCGCGGAAGCTGCGGGCTGCTGCCAACCGTTGCCGATGGACTCGCGCCGGGCTGCAGGCTGCCGGAGACTGGCTCCAACTGGCCGGAGGGGTGCTGGGTGGCAGAACCGGGATACGAGAAGGTGCCGAGGGTGCTGAACGGTTCCTGATAGTGTCGGAGGTTCAGATCTGGAGCTCGGTTTGCCAATGGTTTGGACTGGACTCAGTGTGGCTGCAGAAGCTATGGACGTTTGGCGTCTCGGGGGGTGGGGGAACTCTCTTTTGGCAAATCCTGCCGGTGGCAAATCTGTCTGCCTTGCAGCAGGCAAAAAGAAATTTCATGTAATACGACGCTGTTTTATTACTATGATAATAAATTCAATCTTGAATCACTGGCAAAGTAACTCAAACTATGGGCGGCATGTTGACATAGCAGTTAACGCAACGCTGTTACAGTGCCAGTGACCCATGTTCGAATCCAGCGCCATCTGTAAAGAGTTTGTACTTTCTCCCCGTGTCTTCGTGGGTTTCCTTTGGATGCTCCGGTTTCCTCCCACCCTCCAAAAAAATGTATGGGGGTTGTAGGCCGATTGGTGCATATGGGTAGCACAGGGTCGTGAGCCGGAAGGGCCTGTTACTGTGCTGTATGTTTAAATTTAAAAACAAATTAATTCCGAACACTAACAGCCTTTCATGAGGTGGAAATCAGCCTTCCCTTTAAATCTAAGCATGATAACAGGCCTTTCCCGCCCACGTTCCTATACTGCCCAAATATCACAATGAACCTACAATCCCGGTAGGTTTTGAATGGTGGGAGGAAACTGGAACACCCGGAGAAAACCCACACAGACAGCGGGGGATTCGAACCCCGGGTCGCTGGCGCCGTAACAGCGTCGCGCAAATCTCTACCTTCCGAAACTATTGCAGCCAGCTTGGTGAAGGTGGTTTCCACCGTGCTATTTGGGGAGGTAGGCCCAGGATTTACCCTCAATCGAGAAGAAAGAGTAATATATTTCTGTCAGAATTACTTGGAGGGGGGATCCATAAGGAGGGTGGTGGTGCCCCAAGACACCAGCTGCACTCACGGTGGAGACAGTGGGTTAGAGAGGTGGTGCCAGAGTCACCACAGTCCACTTCGTGCATGGTACACACTGGCACAGGAGGAAGCAAATGAGGGGGTGGGTAGGTGGTGGAATGGGATGCCACTCAAGCAGCTTGCACCATCTTGGATGCTGCCCAGGTACGGGGAAAAGCACTCCATCCCTGTCCTCTACATAACAGGAAGGCTTCGTGGAGTCAGGAGTTTGTCTATGTTCTTTGCTTACATCTCCCACGTTTGTATTCATATCTTTCTTCTTAAGCACAGTGATAATTAGAAATTCTGCCTGGCCTGCTGAGAAAAGAATCTTGGGATTGTATGTGATGTTATGTTTGTCCTCTGATAATAAAATTTGAAATTTGACTTTAGAACTTTGTCATTTATCACAACTTCTGACCTGCTTTTATAACATCAGAATTCATGATATTACCATATATTTCAGTATATAAGTCGATCTTCAGTTAAGTTGGGTCTCCATTTTCATGTATCAGGCGTATAGGTCAACACGCCCCCTCAAAATGATGCACTGACTGAGCTGTAGGGCATTGCCGGAAGGCAGTTGCTATCATGAAGCCTCCAGCAAAGTATGAAGCGAGTTTTAAAAGTCATAGAGGTAGCCAAGAAATCCAGCAGCTGGTGCTGTTCAAGGGCATTTGAGATATGTGAGAAGTTGGATCTTTTTCAAGGGTTGTCTTATATGTCAAATCTACATCAGGTGGTCTTTTTTGAGTTGAATCTAAGGTGTAATTTTTGTATCTGGAGTATAAGTCGACCCCCTGATTTTTGAGTGCGTTCCAAGACTTGACTTATACACTGAAATATACGGTAGTTTGATTTTTCTTAATTTTGTTCTCCTCTGCATGGTTCGTAGCTGTCCTTGTTTAATAGTTTCTATGGATGGAATAGTCTATAAAGCCACATGACACTGTTCAGAACTCAGGCCCCTCTTTGCCTCATCTCTCTCCAAGCTCAAAGGTGACCTGCTCTGCTTCAAGTATGTAAATCGAGTTTCCTTCCACTATTTCCATCCTTCTTTTATCCACAGGCTTGACTCTGATTTTTCCACTGCTTAGTGGATGAGTAATAAACTATTTGGCCCAAAGGGATGAAGAAATAGCGGACCATTTGGCCATTTAAGCCTGCTCCAAAATTAGGCTGATTTTGTCCTTCAACATTACATTTCCTTCAAATCCCCAGGTCCAATGATTTCCTGAGAGAATACGGATCTATTGGTCAGAGGTCTTGAGATGGACTGAGTCTTGTCACCTCTCTGAATCATAGAACATTACAGCACAGAAAAAAGGCCATTTGGCCCTTCTAGTCTTTGCCAAACTATTATTCTATCTTGTCCCACTGGCCTGCATCCAGTCCATAGCCTCCACACCCCCCCTCCATCCACGTACCTGTCCAAATTCTTCAGCTGGCAGCTCATTCCACACTCCCACCACTCCCTGTGTGAAGAAGTTCCCCCTTAACTTTTCCCCTTTCACCCTTAACCCATGTCCTCTGATTTGTCTTTCTCCCACCCTCCGTGAAAAAAGCCAACCTACATTTACTCTGTCTATACCCCTCATAATTTTGCATGGCTCTATCAAATTTCCCCTCATTTTTCTACGCATAGATATAGAAATCTAGAAGAAGAGAAAATAAAACATCACTACTCAAAAAGTTGGCAATCTGAACCAGGGCGAGATCCGCAAACACCAGAGGACATCTACACAAAGGAACATTTAGGGGATACATAGGGGTAATTTTTTTTTTTACACAGAGAGTTGTGGGTGCCTGGAATTCCTTGCCAGGGGTGGTAGTGGAGGCTGAAACAATAGACTTAGACAGGCACATGGATGAAAGAAAAATGGAGGGTTCTGAGGTAGGGAGGGTTTAGCTTTTCTTTGGTAGGTATCTATGGGTCAGCATAACATCGTGGGCCGAATGTTCTCCCTTAAGGAATCTCAAGACACGGCACAGAACATGAACGCAACAAAGAGAGGTTGGGCATTGACGATGCACAATAGACTGGGAACTAATTGAGGGGTTCTGTACTAAAACGGCCCATCAGTTACGCAGTTGAACCAAGTTGAGGGGCTTAAGTCACCTCAGAGTCACTAATAACTGACCAGATCGATGACTGTGACAGGGTTGTGGGGGGGGGAAGCACCTGTGGGGGTTATTGGGGAATAGTCAAAGAGCTAGTATAAGCTCAGTGGGCCAAATGACCTCATGTACTGCTGTAGGATTTTGTTGTCTCAGGGTTTAATCCACTATTCTGCTGGGCGACACTGGGGTAACGAGCATCAAGGAACTCGTTGGCAGTGGGTGGTGGAGGGGGGATTCAAATCCAGTGAATTGAGTAAATAAAGGAGACCACGGCCCCACTGGAACAATAACAAAGCTCAGCCTTGTAAAATTCCATCCATCTGCAATCCCTCCCACAGGCGACTCCTGATCCACAACCACTCTTAACTTCCCAGCAAGCCCCTGAGATCAAACGTAACAGGGGATGAATCAGAAAAACTTGTCCTTAGCAGTAGCTGAACCATGAAGCGAAACAATAAAAGCTTCCAGAAGCTTCCAAGTGTCTGATGGTGCTGAATGCTTCAGTCAGTGACTCATGTCTAGATGAGGCCAACAACTGCAGGGAAAACACCAATGTCAGGATTAGGTTCATTACTCTCATCCTTGCCCCTTGTATAAAGACTTGCATTTCTATAGTGCCCTTTTGGGGTGGGGGGCTCCAAAGATCTAACCAGTCTAATCTCCAGCCAGGGTATTCTCCAGCCAGATGGCATTAACATCTGCTTTCCGCTAAACTTGCCCCCTTTCCTGTCTTTACAGTTCTCCTCTCCCTTGCCCCTTTCCCACCCAGCTATCCCCCCTCCCCCTGATCACTGATGCCCCTTCCTTCCTTTCTCCACCTGCCTTTTCCACTCCCCACCCTTCCTTTTCATTCGGATGGCCACCAGCGTTCTCTCGTGCCTCGATGAAGCCCAAAACATCGGTTATGGGTCTTTTTTTAACCTTCAAAGGACACTGTTTGACCTGCTGAACTTCCTCAGCATTTTGGAACATTTACTTCAACCACGGTATCTACAGATTTTCATGAAGACCTTCTGAAGTGTGGTCATTCTTCTAATGCTGGAAATGTAGCATTTAATTTGTGTTCGGCAAGCTCCAACAAGCCGTAGGGTGAGTTAGCCTGCTTTTGACATTCAGTGTGGACTTAACACTGGCCTCACATGAGCAGGAGGAGGTCCCCTTCACTTCCCCTGAAATGGCCTGACAGGACGTGCTTAGAGAAGGGAGAGCTCCTCTGAAAGATGGCATGGCTGACTGAAGTGATGGCAACATGGTGCCCTTCTCAGGGTAGGACTTGAACCAGCAACATTCTCTCGAAGAATTTGACCCACGGAGGAAAGACCGAAATATTGGACCCAAGGAATTGAAATGCTGAGTGTGTGTGCGTGTGATGACGAAGAGAGATTTCAACTTGGGACCCACATTGGAGAGGGCATATTCAGTCCCCTTGAAGCTCCCAGTCCTTCCTCGTGCACGTCTTGCCCCATAGTTGTTATTTTGTTGGCAGGATTCCTGTTGTGCCATCTAATCTCCTCACACCATTCCACTCCTCTTAAGAAACCTCTCCAAAAGGCGTGAATGATATGGAAGGAAGAACAAGGTGGTTTTACTTTAAAAAGCTGCGCAACCCAGGGAGGAGTGAATCACGAGGCGTGTTACATGAAGCATGCACATGGAAGAACATTCTCCAGGGTGGGAATAAACCTGGACTACTCTTTCCTCATGGGTGGGGCAGAATGCACTGTCAAAGACAGCACTCTAACTTGTAGACACCACTTCGTCACTAACTGCAAACCAGCTTAACCCAACCAAATCAAGATTTCAAACAAAATTAAAATGAACCAAATGGAACTCCCAAATCAGATGACTCGTTTGGCTCGACCACACAAGGAGTCTGAGGAGATTCGGTACGTCACCGAAGGCTCTCGAAAACTTCTACAGGCGTACCGTGGAGAGGATTCTGGCAGGTTGCATCACTGCCTGGTACGGAGGCAAAAATTCCAGAGGGTTGTTAACTCGGCCTGCGGCATCACAGGCCCCAGTCTTCATTCCATCGAGGACGTCTACAAGAGGAGGTGTCTTAAGAAAGCGGGCTCTATCCTCAAAGACCCCCCACCACCACCCAGGCCACTCTGCTACCATCGAGAAAAAGGTACAGGAGCCTAACAACGAGCTCTCAGCAGCACAAGGACAGCTTCTTCCCCACTGCCCTCAGATTCCTGAATGATCAATGAACCAAAGACACTGCTTTAATTTTCATGCACCATTAAAACAAATTATTTACTGTTGTAAGGTGGTTTATATGAACGTGTGCCCTGTGACGCTGCCGCAAAAGAAATGAATTACGTGACTTGTTCGTGACAATAAATTCTGATTCTGATTATTTCCCTGCCCTAATTCTTATCCGTGTTTGCTCGAATGGTCGTTGGCAAGAAGCTTGAGCTCTTGTCCCAAGACAGGGAAAGGCCGACTGCCCGACGCTCAAACCGCTGATCTTCCAAAGTCACAAACCGTCTCAGGATCCCAGGATTTGAGAGCAATAAGGTGAGAAGTGCCAGTGTTTGTGATTTTTTAAAAAATTCCGTGAAGGTGCGGAACAATTTAATTTCATCTTACTTTAAAGATGCCGCACTAACATCATTTCATGCTCACATTCCACTTGGTTCTTTTCAGTAAAAAAAAATGGAGTGATGTGGTGTAACGCCAAAATTGAGGAGCATTACCCATCTCTTCCGGTAACCACACAAGTACTGGTGGGATGCAACCATCCCAACCCGAACTGGAAAAAACCAGTGAGGCAGAAGGGACACATAAATGGGTAGCACATGCAGCGTAGTGGTTCGTGGAACGCTATTACAGCGCCAGAGACCCGGGTTCAAATCCGGCGCAGTCTGTAAGGTGTTCATACGATCTCCCCGCATCTGAGTAGGGGGTTTCCTCCCACCTTTCAACGATGCAGGGGGGCTCTAGGTCAATTGGGTGTGATTGGGCAGCATGGGCTCAAGGGCAACTGATCTGTAAGCATCTGCCTTGGAGTACTGAAACTTAAAGGCACATTGTGTTACTTGCTGGTGTGCAAAACAAGCCTGAAGATTCCTTCCCTCACTCTTCTCTAACTCAACACCTTCACTAACACAACACCAGCAATAGGCAACTTACGAGAACAAACAAACAGGCGTGCAAAGCTATTCTACTCTGAAGTGCCTGCTCCAATTCACTTACTCACCAACTGCTCCACACTTTAACTACTCATGAAGAAAGATTTACTTCTAAATGTTTCTCTGTTCATTTAAACATTGATTCCCTCACATAGTGGCCTTGGAACACTGTGCTTGGTTCTCGTCGCCTCATGATAGGAAAGATGTGGGCTCTGTAGAGATGGTGAGGAGGAGATTTACAAGGGTGCTGCCCGGATTGGAAAGAGTGGCTTTCGAATGTAGGTTTTTTTTCCTCTTCTTGGAGGGACGGAGGATGACCTGATAGAATGATGAGAGGCATTGATCATGTGGATGGCCAGAGGCTTTTACCCCTAAGATTGAAATGGCTAAGATGAGGGGGCATAGTTTGACAGTGCTTGGGTGTACGTATAGGGCGGATGTAAGGAGTGGTGGGTGCACAGGCAGGTACAACAGGATCTTTTAAGAGACCATTAGATCAGTACATGGAGGGTTAGGCAGTGGGGAAATTCTAGGAAGTTAGACTAGGTTATGAGGTCAGCACAACACTGAAGGGCCTGTACTGCACTGTAGATTCTAGGTTCAATGATTGAGGTTCATGTAATGGTCTGTTCAGCCGGCAGTAATATTTTATACTGATGTCAATGGGAATAACCATTACCAACCTTCTCCCTAAGGTGGTACTTCTGTAGAAATTCTCAAAGCATATTCATAATTAAGGTCATACGTTCCAAAACAACCCCCCCCCCCCAAGTTTCTTTTAATATGTAATAGTTAGAGTGCTCTACGCATAAAACTGTCCAACCACTGTCATACTGCATTCGGAATCCACCGATTGATTTACCCCAGTATAACTTGGGTTAAATGGAGCAGCACGGTTAGCGCCACGCTCTTACAGCGCCAACATCCCGGATTCAGATCTGGCGCTGTCTGTAAGGAGTTTCCTGGTGACCTGGGGGCTCCGGTTTCTCCCGCCCTCCCAAAAGCGTACAGGGTTTGTGGTATTTGGGGGCACAGGCTCATCGGCCAGAAGGGCCTGTGACCGTGCTGTATGTCTGATTTGAAATCTACGTTAACCATTTAAAACCAAGTGAAACTACGAGGGTTGAACTCCCTAGTGGGTTGGTCTCAAACATAAAGCATGGCTTCATGGTGTTCCCCATGCCCCAATCTAGAATAAATAGGGACTGGCACAGATTCCTGGAGATGTGAAACAATTAAACTGCGAGGAAAATGAGATGAGAACAAGGAATGAAGCAGGGAATGAGCTTGTAACAGGAGGAATTTGTGTATGAAATCAATGAAGGAAATATGAAGTCAGAAGTGCACCAGATAGATATTCGTAGAAAATTGAATGGTATATTTGACAACAATACTTCATGTGATCATTGGTTACAGTAAACTGGTCAAAGCCCCAAACAATAGTCAAAGCCTTGTTGCTGTTGATCTACGAGACAGCATTGCATTCAGAAACAACATGGAAACTGTGTTCGCGACTTAGCCATTTTCACAACTTTCAGCGTTTTCACAAGTGTATGTGATCTTTTCCTTTCTTTTACTTCCACCCCCACACACGACCACTGATGGGAAAGGGCGGGGAAATGGGGATGGGTTGGTGGGGGGTTGTTGGTGGAGGTTTGCAAACCATTTTCTGTCACAAAGTTCAAAGCCCAATCCCCCCCCGGAGTGAGATAGTGGTGAACTGCTGCCTTGAACCACCGTCCTTGTTCTAGTGAACACTGCTCCTACGGTTTTTGTGGGTGAGAGAGTTCTAAGGGTTGGTGGCAATAGAGGGGCTTGGGGGTGGGGGGGAGAGAAAGGGGTCATATCTCTAAGCCAGGATGGAAGAGGGAAACCAGCAGGGCTCGTTGCAGTTCCCCATTAACTGTCATTGGCAGAGAGGATCATGCAGTTGGGAGTTGGGAGTGACCCATGCAGGTAAATGAACACTGTAGAAACAAAGAGGAAGAATAGCTGGAATGGCGCAAGATCATAAGACACAGGAACAGAATAAGGCCATTCAGCCCATTGAGTCTGCCCCACCGTTCAGCATGAGCTGATCCATTCTCCCACGTGGTCCCAATCATGTATGATAAGGATAATGAGTGACTTAAATTTTGGGTCAGCCTCTAAATTATTTGACATAAAAATGTTGCCTGACACCTGCTCCGTTTATCCACAGCTGCACTTGAAGGTTCATATTGCAGGTGAAGGACAATGCCTGCCCCGTTTGCACCTCATTCCAATTGCCTGGAGCTCAGAGACAAGGCAATGATGGTCAGTATTATGGCCAGAACCTATGGGAATCACTCCGCCCCATGCCGCAGCCTCTCCCAGCCTCTGCTCCAGTTGGGGGGGGGGGGGGGGGTAGAGGGGTGAGTGGATCCCCAAGTCCCTGCAGGCTGGGGATGTGGTCCCAAAGGCAGCTGTGAGCCCACGACCCAACGGATCGCTCAGTAACCAAAAAGAAATCCTCGAAGTGTCAAGGAATTACAGAGCTCCACCAGCAGGAATATCAGGGTTGGAAGACTGACATTAAAAAGGACTTATGGCAGAAAAGCCCAGCCAGGGTATTACTGAAGAGACCCATTACTATTTTCACTGGGTTAGGGCTGCACAGTTGGCATAGCGGGTTAGCGCAACGCCTTTACAGCGCCAACGACCAGGGTTCGAATCCCGCGTTGTCTGTAAGGAGTTTGTACGTTCTCCCAGTGTCTGCGTGGGTTTTCCATGGGAGCTCCAGTGTCCTCCCACCCTTCAAAAACGCACCAGTGGTTGCAGGTTAATTGGGTGTAAATTGGGCGGCATGGGCTCATGGGCCGAAATGGCCTGTATGTATAAATTTATAAAAAAATTTAAAAATTAAACATCAACGAAAGAGGGAAAAACCATTCTCCTGGGTTAATATCAAAAAGAATTTCTATTGTGCCTGGGTGTTTGGAGTCTTTCGATGTGTCAATGGACACTGCTCTTCTATCCTAGGCCCCTCTGAATCTGGCCCTGAACACTTATGAAAACTTCCAATGTGAAATGTTTGCTAAGTACAACCAGCATGCAAACCACCCCCAACTCCCCCTCTCTGCAGGCATAGAGGTAACAAGCAGAGGTTACATCCCGCGCCTCGCCATCAGAAACTGCCAAGAAAGGAAACCAAACGCACCACAAACACCATTCCTGGGTGGCAACCCCATCCAAGCAGGCACACGAGATTGGCAAGGAACTTACGTGAAAGCAAAGGCCACCAGCGCCCCGCTGACCACGATGAAGTCCAGGATGTTCCAGAGGTCTCTGAAGTACGCTCCCTGATGCAGGACCAAGCCAAGGTCAATCATCTTTAAGGAGACAGAGGAAACAATTAAAATGCAGCTAACTTTCAAGTTCACCTTTCTTTGGTCCCTCTCCGAGGTCAATCCACTGGTGGCAGAGAGGAAAACTGGGAATGGGACTCTTAGACAGGCACATAGATGAGAGAAAAATAGAGGGTTACGGGGTGAGGAGGGTTTAGTACTTCTTTTAAGGAACATATGGGTCAGCACAATATCAAGAGCCGAAGGGCCTGTATGTAGTGTTCTATATTTATGTTGCACCACGGTATTCAACATTTTTATCCAATGAACGTACAGATCCCAGGGAATGATTTCAAAGAGGCAGCAAATCGCTGTATCCTGAAATCGGAGGACCCGGAGGAAACCCGCGCAGACACGGGAAGGACGCACAAGCTCCTTACAGACAATGCCAGACTCAAACCTTGGCTGCTGGTCCTGTAACAGCATTACGCTAACCGTGCTCATGAATGGGTCTTGGTGTGAACAATTTGGCAGGGGTGAATGAGTGAATGAGTCTATTGTCCATTGTACCCAAGTACAATGTACGGAGGCCACGGAAGTCCTCACCCTACTCAAAACACACAAACACAAATTACATACAATTAATATGCCATGAGAAGAAAAACATTATAAATGGAAAAGGAAGAGAAAATAAAAGAAATAACAAATATTCTGGGTTGGACAGAAGAACACAGATCTTTGGTGGACTTGTGTCTCAGTGAGTTTCTACATTAAAACTGAACTAAAATGAAAGGTGACTCTCGATGTGCATAGAATACTACACCACAGTATAGGCCCTTCAGCTCTCGATGTTGTGCCGATCTATATATTCCTACCAAAAAATATTAAACCCTTCCTACCTCATGACCCTCTGTTTTGCTATCATCCATGTGAGTCTCTTCAATGCCCCCTAATGTTCCAGCCTCCACCACCATCCCTGGCAAGGCTTTCCAGGCACCCACAACTCTCTGTGTGGAAAAGAAACTTACCCCTGGTGTCTCCCCTAAACTTTCCTCCCTTCACTTTGTATAGATGGCCTCTGGTGTTTGGCTACTCTCGCTTGGGGAAAAAGATGCTGGCCGTCCACCCTATCTACGCCTCTCAAAATCTTGTAGACCTCTATTAAGCCACCTCTCACCCTTCTTCAGTCCAAAGAAAAAGTCCCAGTTCTGCTAACCTGGCCTCACAAGACATATTTTCCAATCCAGGCAACATCCTGGTAAATCTCCTTTGCACCCTCTCCACAGCCTCCACATCCTTCCTGTAATGAGGTGACCAGAAGTGAAAGCAATACTCTTAAGTCTGGTCTCACCAGAGATTTATGCATATCTGTCTTTTTAGAAACATTCTCTCCATGGTCTTCCAGGCCAACTCCCACACTATCCACGGCCTTCCTCTGCTGCTTACAAATATCAACAAACAAATAAGGGGCAAGGTCACTTGGCCCATTTAGCGCGCTCTGTCTCTCAGTCCAGGTGTGAGGTTGGAAAACTGATTGAAATCCAGAAATTCCAACTTGACACAGGCCACATGTTCATGACCAAATCCAGCTCTCGCTGGCACAGAGTGCACCCAAATCAGGACCCTTATGCACCGAACAGTGATTGTAGCTGTTGCGCCGGTTTCAAGGAGAATTAAGGCAACATTTCTACAGATTCTCCCCTTTCTAATATGTGCAACCTCGAAGAATCAGATCTGTCAAGATCAGATTGCACCATGTGAGGTAGGTATTTGTAGGGTGGACTGTGGAGGGTCAAGTAGTGACCTCTCCATGTGGGAATATGGATTGTGGAGCGTCACATGACTTTTCCGTCTGGAACCTAGTTGGAAGTTGCATCACCTGCCAATCAAGGTTAGACTCTGCCCACCCATTGATGCACACCTGACCACTAGCCCCTTTAATCATCTAGTGATTACCTGGGCTGGGGCCTTCCAGCTTACTGCATTCAAGTCCACCACGCAGGATAGGCCTTCCATTTTTGCTATTGAACAGTGCTGTGAACAATACTGAAGGAGTCGCTGGTAAGACCTGCACTACTTAGGGATTGGGCTGTTGAATACTGTTGCAGATAGCACCTGAGACATGCCCACATTAGACAAGGAATGTAGCGTATTGTAGTCCTTGATTATGATAAGTCTGTATAAACAGTTGCTAGTATCAGTAGCGTTTTCCAATGTGACTGGTTGCACTATGTTGTGTGATGAAGAACAAACTTCAAATTTAAATATAGACCAACAGCATGGTAACAGGCCATTCTGGCCCACAAGTCCATGCTGCCCAATTTACACCCCATTGACCTACAACCGAGAAACCCGGAGCCCCCGGGGAAAACCCACGCAGACACAGGGAGAACGAACAAACTCCTTACAGACAGATTCGAACCCCGGCTTGGTCGCTGGCGCTGAAAAGACAGTGCACTAACCGCTACGCCAACCGTGCCACCCTTATGTGGTATCCCTATTGCGATCCCCCCCTACGTGGGTTTCAGTAAAGATCAGTTTTGCCTTCAGCCTGAGTCCAGTCCCGCTATTCTTTGAACCCAGTGAACTTTTCACTGAACCCCTGACCTCTTCTTGTGTTCACTCACCTTGATGACCATCTCAAAGGTAAAGACTCCTGTGAATACATAGTCAAAATATCTCAAAACCTGTGGAAAGAAGGAATAAAAACAATGGGTGAAAACCATGCAGCCCACCCTGGTGACTGCTATTAATTAAAAATAACTACAATTAAACAATTACATCTCCCACACTGGAGGAACAAGGTGACAAATGTCAAGTGTGCTAATTGTACAGTTATGTATCCAGGTGGGGGGGGGGGGGTTGGGGGCGCATCAGAGCCGGGATTCAAGAGGACACTCAGGGCAAGAACGGCCCCGAAAAGCCTCGAGTGATGAAGGCTTCCTGATTGTATCAGATGTTTCGATCTGGAGCTCGGCTGGCCGATGAATCTGTGCGGCTGCAGGAGGGCTTAAGGCGAATCCACGGACACTCGGTGACTCTGGAGGGGCTCTCTTTCGCTTCTCTTTCTCCTATTGTTAGGGGCGCCCGGCAATGCCCACAGAAACTCTTTGTCTTCGTCAGGCACAAGTTGAAGTATCATGTGTATTTGAATTTTATGTATTATTGCGTGACAATAGAAAGGAACCTTGATTCCCACCCCCCACCCCCCTACAACTGTGCACAGGATCATTCTCATTACTGACAGTATCTCTGATGCCATAGTGAATCTGGTCTGTTACGAGCCCAAAGGACCCCAAAACTCAGCCGCAATAGACATTCATCAAGACAAGTGGTTTTTAAAAACAAAAGTTATTTTTAATCAACTTTAAACATGAAAATAGAATCAAACTTTAACTTAACTCTATACTTAACTAACTCAAATTAACCCTCTTCTAATTCTAAGTGCAGGTGTATGTAATATGTGTATAAATTTAAGAAAAGCTCTTTGGTTCACAGTTCAATCTCACTCCTTCTTCCAAGTTCTCTGATTGCAGGCAATTCTTCAATTGTGCACAGAATTCAACATGTATGAAGTTCACCAGGCTTTGGTGCTTAAAAGGTAAATGTTTACCACTCAGGAAGGTTCTTGAAGGGTTTGCAGAGAGATTTGTTATTCCAGGATTTCCACAACTGAGGTACCACCATTAGTCACCTCAAGGTCTCATCAGGGTTGAGACCCCCATCAGGGTTTTCCAGATGGTAACCTCTTTCTTTCAGGCCACCACAGAGCTCCACTCTGTTCCTCTTATTCCAAGAGAAACTTCAGACAGATAGTACTTCCAGCCATCCACTGCTTTGGAACTTTTTATCAGTTCTTCCTGTTCAGTGTCCCACACACACTGACTGAGAGAGCATGTGACCTCTCTTGTTCTCTCCCTCTCTCCAACGTGCCTCACTTGCAAAACCCCGACCTTCTTCAGCAAACAACAGGAGTTCTTTCTGCTCAAGTTGTTGTTAGATAAACAAAACCCAGGAGTGACTTTCCTATGCACTCTGTCAAAACCCTTGAAAAGAGCTTCCAACATCCAGAGTGTCTCCAGTCCCAAACAATTTATGATGTCAGCTCAATTAACACGTACTTGTGAAATGCGCTTACATTCTCCAGAGATCCTCAGTATTTCTTCAGTCTTTCAAATAAGATCTGTTTTAAAATGTGTGTATGTATGTAACCTACTCTAAATCTTACCAAATTCTCCCCAAATATTTATCCATTACAGGTGCAACACAATCACGGATGTATTTTTGGGAGGAGACAGATGCTCACATTGTTCCTGGTGGCATTGGGTTGGACGGGATCTTCTGCAGCCAGGGTAATGCTACTCATTCCGATGACCATGAGGATACACATCTCGAAGTAGCGGAGGGTCACGATGTAATGGCAGGCTCTGCGCAACCTGTCGAAAACATTTCACAGTAAAGAGATTTACTGCACCAATAAAACTAACCAGTTGAGCAACCTACTCAGCCTCCCCTCCCATTCTATAACACAGTAGAGCAGCCCAGAAAGCCTTGCCTAACGATGAAGAACTATGAAGCCAATGAGCTTCCCTCCCGCCCGCATCTTCTTACCTTCCCCTTCTTCAACTCCTCTCCTCCTCCCCCCCCCTCCACTTTTTCGGACACCCGACGAAGGGCCGGTGTGATCTGCTGTGTTTCTCCCACACATTTGTAATTTTGCCCTTGACCCCAGCATCTGCAGACTCTCTTGTATAAGAGCTAGAGCTCTCCGGGTATCCCTCAGCAGACGTGCAGAGTTGCAGGGAGGGGATCTCAGCTCATCAGGTTCGCCACCATGGAGGGGAATTCTGATTCTGCAGCTTCTGTTTTCTCAAATAATTACAATTGGGAATGAGCAAGAGGCCACAGGAGTCAATGAAGAGGGATCTCATTCATCTTCCCAGAAACATCACTGATGGACAGATTGCAAGAGTAAATCAGCAATAGAGAAAAAGCAATAATGGTCAAAATTGTGCTCGGATCATACAACCGCGTTTATTAATGTCAGATATAATTGGTACAATACAATTTTATCCACCAATCATACCTTACACTGTAAAAATTACACAGTTTAAAATCTGAAATTCCAGTCTCACATTTTAGGTGTGGTAATAGAGGTTCGAGCATTTATACATTCAACATGGAAGTAAGATCCTTTTGGAATGACTTGGCAGAAAGTCTGACAAAAATTTATAGAAGTGGATTTTCCATTGGAACCAGAACTCTATTTATTGACCAATCTTATGGTTATTGGCACAAAACTAATAAAATAACAAATACAGTTCGTGAGGATTGGACTTGCGGTAGCCAGGAGATGTACCGCTGTTACATGGAAGTCCGACTCTCCCTTATTTATTACACACTGAAGTTGTGCCCCCCTGGAAAAGATAACTTAGAAAGAAATATGACGTTAAAATATGATAACCTTATTTGAATTATACTGGCTTAAGGATATAATTAACTTCCCCGAAAAGGTTTAAGATCTTAGCTGCTTTCAGGTGCTCGGAAGCAGATAATGCGTCGGCAGATGCAGCTGGGGGAGTGCAGCTGGGACATTCGGGTGGCCATGAAGAGGATGCCTCTCTGTCACCTGAATGTGCCGGCTGAAGGAGAGCTGTGTCCAAGCGAACGTCGGCTCCTGTGGACTGTGGCCATGGTCCCACTGCTGCTTTCAGGTGCAACGGGGGATTCTCTGAGCCGGAGAATATACCTACAGGAGGAGGGTTAGGTAAGCGCTCCTCTTGGCCAGATTCTCCGCTTTCAGGTGGCCACCCGACAGCTGCATTGGAGTACAATCGGCAGCTTTACAGTCGGGGTTCTGTGGCCACCTGAAAGTGGCTATGGACTAATTAATGAAGGCAGCATCCTTTCTTCTTCAGAGAATTTTTTTTAAATAAACAGTTAAGGGGGTGAGATTTGGGTAATCATATGAGACTCTGTAATTTTAAAGATGTATGTAATAATGTTCTATACAGGTCTTGTAAAAATAAATTAAAATATTTAAAAAAAAAGAGAAATCTTAAGCTTTTAACGGACTGATAAAAGAGGGCAACTCCTTTTACTTCAAGGGGAACCCAAGGGAGCAAGTTTACTCAAGCAAGGATTTGCGGCTAAGCAAGGTTAGACCATTCAGAAGTGACGTACGGGTTGGTGGTACTCAGGATGAACATGGAGCTGTAGGGTGGCATGGGTTTCGGACCGTCTTCTCCATCACCTTTCACCTCCTCCTCTTCCTTCTTTTCCTCTTCCTTCTTGGGTACAGCATCTGTGTTGGCGTTTTTATTCACTGGGGTGGGGAGGGGTGTGGGGGTAGACAAAACAGATAGAGCCTCATTGCCTGGGGGCGGGGTTTTCGTCATTTTACACCAGGCTCCGTAACACTGGAGAATGAAGATTTTGCTTCCTGAACATTTTTGGGTGTATTTTATAAACTGGTCAAGAAAATCCCCTCAAAATTTTCCTAGCGTGCACCATTTTGTTTAGATATAACTTATTTTTGTGATTTCCTGTCACATTTCAAATCTAATTCAACCACGAAGTGCAGAGTGCTGTTGAAAGTTCATGTTCTTCATTCGCACTTGGACTTCCTCTTGGGACCGTCAATGACGAATACAGTGAAAGGTTTCACCGGGATGTTTCGACCCTGGAAAAGTGACATCAGGGCAACTGGAACCTGTCAATGCCGGCTGACTATTGTCGGACACTGACACAGAGGCATCAGATGCTGAGTACAAACAAAAATCATAACCCCCAACTTTATTTCAGGAAGCAAACCTTCTGAAAAGAATTTGTTGTCCATTGTAATCGGGACCCATCTTGTCCATTAGCCCACCCATCTATTTCCCTCTCCCAATCTGGTAATCATCCGCATATCATTGGTCTTTGGTCCCTCATCAACCCCCCCTCCCCTCCCCCAGGGCTCTTGTTGCCCATTCTCCTTATCGGTTTCCATTAATCACCTAACAATCTATACAAACATCCCTCCTCTTCCTGTTCCCTTCCCTTCCTGGCCCCATCTTCCCATCAGCTCCCACCTCACCTGCTTCCACTTGTCCCCCCCCTCCCCCGCACTTGCTATCTTTACTGACGCAGCGACTCGAGCTGAAACTTCGACTCCACAGGACACTGCTCACCCTCCTGACTCCCTCCGGAGGTCAGTTCTGCTTTTTGATCCATGGCCGGCAGTCTCTACCTTACCCCCGGAATGGGATCCACCAGATGTGGTCCCATCCATAATTTAGGCGGTTTCCTTCCCTCATAAAAGGAGGCCATTCAGCCCATCACTGGATGAGACAGAACTATTGAGACTGATATCCCTTTCCAGCCCCTTGCTCATCAAGCTCACACTGTATTCTTTATAATGTGGAAAATGCTTTTGCTTCTCACTTTTCCCAGACCCGCCAACCTCCAGGGGAAAGAATTATCCCTTAATTCCCTTCTAATTCTTCCACCATTTACTGTAACTGAATGCTAAGGGAAATAGATCCTATTAGCTTATCCAGTCTTCTGACTAGTTTATTGTTCATTTAAATTTCCCCCGGGTCTCCACAAACCACCAGCTTGAAGTACAGTTTCTCTGTTATCAGAAAAGAGTGAGCACTCTTATCTACTATAATCAGAGGTTGGTCATGACCAGAATTAACTCGTACTGAAGCAAAGACCTGGACCTACTGCAATTCGCCTAGCGCCACTCAGCCCTGGATCACCTGGACAACAGCAATAACAAGTGGTGCCCAAATATATTTCAATTTCAGCAAAGAGGTACTGGAAGAACTCAGTAAGTCCATGCGTAGAAATGGTCAGACAATACTTCGGGTCCGAACGCTTCATCAGGAATAAGAATTAGGAGAAAGGACATGTGGAAAGGGAGACTAGGGGAGCTAAGAAGCTAAAGGAGGGGTGGAGGTGCTGGGGCATAAGACAGAAGGAATGGGAGATGGTGAGAGAGTGGAGGGATGGGTAGAGGAAGGGAAGGGTGGGGAAAGAGGAGAGAGAGAGAAAATAATATGTACAGGAGTAGGTGAAGCAATGTTGGCATTCATTTCAAGAGGAATAGAATACAAGAGCAGGGATGTGACATGGTGAAAAGAATATATATAGTGAGCAGTTTTGGGCCCTTCATTTAAGAAAAAATATGCTGATATTGGGGAGGGTTCAGAGGAGATTCACTCGGATGATTCTGGGAATGAAAGGATTATCGTATGAGGAGTGTTTGATGGCTCTTGTCCTGTACTTGTTGGAATTTAGGAGAATGGTGGGGGGGGGAATCTCATTGAAACATTTCGAATGTTGAAAGACGTGGACAAAATGGACGCAGAAAAGTTGTTGGGGGATTCAAAAGACAAGAGGGCACAACTTCAGGATTAAAGGGTGTCCATTTAGAACAGAGGATGTGGAAGCTACCAATCATCATTTCCAGGCCGAGCGTCACGAAGTCCGACGGGAGCATGGGTGCCTTAAAAAACACACATTGGGGTTGAGTAAGGCTTGGACTGGTGAGTTTAGTTCAGCACTAAATGACTACAATATGCCATCAAATATTAACTTTCAAAAGACCTGGGGCAAGAAGGAAAAAGTGATGTCACGTATGTACTTTGACAATAAATTAGAACTTTGAACAGGACATTTGTATAAGGTGGAGGAAGTTTTGGGGCGATGCCAGGGGTAAATTTTTTTTTTACAGAGTGGTGGGTGCCTGGAATGGTGGTGGAGGACTTTTAAACAACTTAGACAGGTGCATGGATGGGAGGTGGAAAGGTTTTGAATGTTGAGCAGGTATATATATAGTACACCATTGTGGGCCGAAGGGCCTGTGCTTTAAGGTATCCCCTGAGTTCGAGTGGGAAATAGAAGGCGGTGAGCTTTGCCTTGCAGCCTGTCTGTTTCAGAAAGGCCTCTGTTTTTTGCAAACCTGATCTGACTCCAGCGCACAGTCCTGACCCTAGCCACACTCCCCCACTCTCCGCCCCCACTCACTGCCTGCACTATTATTAAACAATCAGATGCCACATTATCAGAGTCTGACTGCATTCATCCCCAGCACCAACAGCCTTACCTTGAAGAGTAGGATCTGCAAATGGGATGTTTACGGTGGTGTGATCAGGCTTCTGGATGGTTTTTGTCGGATTGTTGGGATTGGTCAGGATGAGATTATTCTCCGGGTTGCCAGGATTGGTTGGATTCCCGGGGGTCATAGTAGGGGCTTTACGATTGGCTGTGTTGAGGGGATTGGTCAGGTGACTGGGAATAGGAGGGTTGGTGTGGTTTGCCATTTTGCCAGGATTGTGAAGAGTGGAGGGGTTGGATGGGTTGACAGGATTGCCGGCGTCCCTGGGAGGGGCAGGTTGCGTGGCCAGCTTGCTGTTCCGGAGGTTGTCCATGTCTTCAGCCTGCTGTCCATTCTGCCTGCTGATGTCCTGCTGTACCGGCCGTGTGGTGGACAAGGATGGGCCCCCAGGAGCAGGGGGAGCAGTCCCTTGGGTCTCTCTTTAACAAAACAGGAGTACAAATTAGACCAGCACAGCGTTTGCCTGCAGAACTCTCAAATAACAAAACAGAGGGCTAGAAATTCCTTCCAAAGGGCTGCAGAGATAGCGCCACCCTATAACTGCACCAGTGACCCAGGTTCGAATCGGCGCTGTCTGTAAGGAGTTTATTCATTCTCCCCATGTCTGCGTGGATTTTCTCCAACTTCTCCGGTTTCTTCCACCGTTCAAAAGGTACATGGGCTGTAGGTCAACTGAGTAGCAGAGGCTGATAGGGCTGTATGTCAAAATTTAATTTTGAACCCCAAAGATTGTTGAAAATGGGCTTGACCCTAAAGCAGAGAGGTTTTGTACAGATCTCTGGACACGTACGTCCTCGTTAGGAAATCAACCCTGAGTAACAATCTGCCGGAGGGGCTCAGCAGGTCGAGCAGCGTCACAGGGAGAAAAAGAACCATCAGCGTTTCAGGTCAGAATCCATCATCGAGTCTTTGATATTGGGTGAGGATCCAAACCTGTTTACCCCACTTGACCCACTGAGTTCCTCCTGCAGATTGTTTGTTGCTCCAGGTTCCAGCGTCTGCTGCCTCCTCTCCAACTTTTGGGTGGAATTGTTGTTCTTTCTGCCACTTATTGTCTAAATTGGTGTCCACAGCAGCACCACATGGGAAGTTTTCCAAACTTACTGGTCTAAAATAAGCAACTGTTTTAATTACCAATCTTGTGTTTCCTCAAAACCATATTAGTTAAAGGGCCAATGTTCCAATTGTGTTTGATTTAATTTAGACGACCAACACGGTGACAGGCCCTTTTGGCCCAAGCCACCCAATTAACCTACAACCACCGTTACGTTTTTTTTTAAGGGTGGGAGGAAACCAGAGTATCTGGAGGAAACCCTTGCAGACACCGGGAGAACTTACAAACTCCTTGCAGGTAGTGCTGGATTTGAATCCTGGTCGCTGTTATAGCATCACGCTAACCGTGCCGCCCCGTTTTTTGCCCTCATTAAAGTCTAAGCTTCCCACCACCTTGTAGATGATCTACCGTGATGCCTGACAACTTTGACCATGTATTAGGGGGTAATAGTCCACTCTTAGCTTTGCTCCTCAGGCCATTACTTTCCATGCACTATTATTTAAAGAAATATATTGTTGCAAGATGTTTATAATATGAATGTTTGCCCTGTGACGCTGCTGCAAAGCACCGAATTTCACGACTTGTTCCTGACAATAAATTCTGATTCTGAATACAGTTGGCACAGTTTGGGTTGTGGTCAGCGCAACGCTATTACAGCCCCAGCAACCCGGGTTCCGATCTGTCACTGTCCGGAAGGAGTTTGTACGCTCTCCCCATGACCTTTGTCTTTTCCCGTGTTTCCTTCCACCTTCTAAAAACTTGCGGCGATGTAAATAAGTTGGTGTATTTGGGCGGGCAACGGACATCAATGGCCGGAATTGACTTCCTCTGTGTGGTAAATAAACCAGGTGAATAGAATGAATAAGTGGAATGTAAATCTAGCAGGAAAGATTTAAAAAGAGAACCATAACCACAAATGCATAACGTTGCATCATAAGGTTTGGTTAGGTCCCTCTCTCTTTAATTTTTGGCAAAGGTATTTTGCACTTCATCATTCGTTCTTAATATTAATTTGACTCCTCGCCTTTTCATTGCTAATTTTGGAGTGAGTGGAGGCCCACGGATTCAGTATTGACTCTCTCCCAATCCCATGTCGTGGCTTTTGCCTCCCTCGTGGCGAGAAGTCTGGCCATTTCGCTGAGATGGAAAGATGCTGTCCCTCCTGCTCCCTGGTTGTTGGATGAGATGGCATGCCCGTCTCTCGAAAAAAAATGAGGTGTCCTTATGACTGCAACAGCAATTGTGCCGCCCAATTAATGGGGAAAGAAGTTGGGGATGGGGTGGGCAGGGGCAGAGGTGATTGGGAGGTGGGGAGACAGGTAGGGGGAGAAGGTTAGGAAGGAGGGATAGAAAAAAATGATTACAGGAGGAGGTAAAGAAGAGATGGACGGGAAAAAAACCACACAGAAATGCTGGAGGAACTCAGCCAGTTTTGCAGCATCCATAGGAGGTAAGGATATATTACCGACATTCTGGGCCTGAGCCCGTCTTTGAGGCAGAGAAATAGAAGGCGTAAGATGGGGAAGTGGGGGGTGGGATTGTTTACCCGGAATATGAAATCGCAAGTGTTCATTGTGGTGATACGATCACCAGCCGACTGCAGGGGGCGATCTCTGTATCTGCAGGAAGACCACCTAAGGGGCTGACTCCACCTGGCCGGCCATCAATCACTGGTCCCTCCTGAGCCAGTCACACGGGGAGCCACCGAAGCATGTACTGGTGTTCAGACTTTTACTGGAATAAAGCCTGTTGTACAGTCGTTGAGTTGTGCGCTTGCTCATTGCTACCTCAGCGCGTCAGTCATGCCGTTAGGTTTCAGGCTGTCCATGAGGAATAAGATGTGTTGCTCCTCAAGTAGACATTTGGCCTCACCTTGACAATGGAGGAGCCGAGGGCAGGCATGGTGAGGGGAGATAGCTTACAGGAAAATCAAGTTTAGACCCGAGGGTCAAAATAATCGGCGACAAGGAGATCTCGTGAGAGCGAATTTGGCTTCAGCCTTTTAATAAGAGGACAAAGTGGAGAAGAAAGAGGCGGGTGGTCTTTGTATGTCTGTGGTCTGGGGAGAGGAAAATGGTCCACACGAATTGGGCCTCCATCTATGCTAATTGTGCGGCCTTCAATGCGCCACTTCTGGTCATTGGTGAGGTGTGGAGACCACGGGGCAGTGGAGACCACCTGGGGGGGAGGGGTGGAGGGTGCAGGAATTGCTCAGTGGTGCCCCCTTCAAATGGCGTGTGCCATTACCTTAGATACATGCCCCTAGTCAAGCAATTGAGGATGAACCTCTAACACAATTTTGAATGAGTTTTAAACGTAATCTACCTCTTCCGTTTGTGCCTCCTCTCCTTTGATGCTGGATCTTTCTCTTCCCTCTTGGCATCATTGTCGTACGCGGATGGGGCATGGCGGTTCCTCCGTCGTCTCTCTGCCCCCTCTGGGTGCTCACTGTCCCCGCCCCCTCTGCCCTCCCTGCCGCCTCGAGTTCCCTCCCGGTGCTTGGAGCGCCTCTCACCCCTGACACCGTCTTCTGCCCCGCCGGCCTCGCGGGGATCACCACTGCGCCGATGCGCCTTGTGCCGCCGCTCCCTGTCGCCTTCTCCTCGGGACGGGGCGCCCCTCCCTTCCTTGCCCACCCCCGTCCTGTGGTGGTGCCGCCTGTGCGCGGGCTCATTGCCTTGGCTCCTTTCGCTGTCGCCCCTCTCCTGGTTGCCCTCCTGTTCCCTCCCCCGGTACTCCGCCTCCCTCGGGGCACCCTCCCGGTTCGGCTCCCCTTCCTTGCTGTTGCTGCGGAACCTCCTGCCCCTCTCGCCCTGTTCCACCACCCCCATGTCCCGCTCCAGAGTCCTGTCCTCGTTGGGGTCGTGGTAACACGCCTGCTTCCTGAGGAACTCCTCTGCTCTCTGCTGACTGCTCCGCTGATCCACTGTGGGCTCCGAGGGCCTGGTTTTGTTGGTATTGTTGTTCCTGTTTTCCTGAGGGTCGACCACCAACGGCCGATCCAAGTGGGTTTTCATATCCCGGCGGATGTTCATGGAGTACGCCATTTTCCATCTCTCGTCAGGGTCCAGCTCATTGTAAATGGCTTCCCGGCTCGTCATCAGGTTCTGCTTTCTCATCTCGCTCATGCGCTGCTCCCACACTGTCTTCCCGTGCTTCTGGTTCTTCTGATGTTCCCTCCTGAAAAGAAACCAGATGTTAGTCGGGTTGTCTGCATTGGAGAAACTCAGCATCCACAGGAAGCGACAGGTGACCCATATATCGGGCCTGAGCCACACTTTATTTTCCGCCTGGGCACTCTCCAACCAGACGTCATTGACTTCTCCGGTTTCCGTTAAACCCCTCTCCTCCAGTCTCTCTTTTGCTTCCTTTCCTCCAGCTCGCCTTCCCTCTCCATCTTCCCTTTCCCTAGCCCCTTCCCACTACCGCTGTACCTTGGCGAAGGGTTTGGGCCCGAAACGATGGTCACCCTTTTCTTCCTGTGGACGCTGTGAGACCTGCTGAGTTTCTCCAGCTCTTTTGTGCGTTGCGCTGCAATTGCAGCGTCTGCGGACGGTCCTGTTTAACCTACGGGGTCGTCTGCCCACTGCAGAACCCACAGTCAGATTTTCCCCCATCGTCAACAAACCCAGCACCTCTTCATTCAAGAGCTGTTCTATCCAACAGCTCTAAGGTTCACGAACCTCCACGTATGATTGTAACACTAACCATGAACCACCAAAGCATGTGTCTGTGACAATAGACAGTAGGTGCTGGAGTAGGCCAATTGGGCCTTCCAGCCAGCACCGCCATTTATCGGATCATGGCTAATCGTTCCCTTTCAATAACTAATCCCAGCCTTATCCCCATAACCCTTAACTCCCCTGCCCTCAAGAGCCTTATCCAATTCTCTCTTAAAGCTATCCAATGAATCCGCCCCCACTACCCTCTGTGGCAATGCATTCCACAGACCCACAACTCTCTGGGTAAAAAATAATACTTCTCATTTCTGTGTTAAATGGCCTTCCCTGTATTCTTAAACTATGACCTCTAGTCATAGTCTCTCCCATCATTGGGAACATGTGCTCTGATTTCACCTTGTCAAGCTCTTTGATAATCCTAAATACCTCAATCATGTCTCCCCTCATCCTTCTAGACTCCATCGCATATAATCCAAGTCTTTCTAGCCTATCCGCCTATGACAATCCTGCCATCCGGGAACTAACCTTGTAAACCTGCGCTGCACTCCCTCTATAGCAAGTATGTCCTTTCTTAAATATGGGGACCAGAACTGGATGCATTACTCCAGGTGAGGTCTCACCAGGGCCCTGTACAAATAACCCTGAATAATTATTCTTTTATGTTTATCAAAATTATTTTCTGCTTTGGTATCTTATTTAAGGGAGAATAAACTTGGAAGCACGAGATTGGTTCCTGAGATTTAAGATGGGGGGGGGGGGGGAGGTATAGATTAATTGGGTGGGTAATTGGGCGGCATGAGCCTGTAACTATGCTGTATGTCTAAATACTTTTTTCAAAGTTATAGAATAAATGGGGACTATATTGTCTGGAGGTTAGGAGAATGAGAGGTGATTTCGTTGAAGGGTGCTGAATGTTTAGAGGGCTTGATGGAATGCATGTGGTCCAACAGTTTCTAACTGTGAAGGGAATATCGAGATCGGAAACACAGTGTCGAGATAAAAGGGGTCGTTTTTGAATCAAGTTTTTAAATGCAGAGAATGGTGGGTGTCTGGAACATGCTGCCAGGAGAAGCGGTAGAAGCCGATGTGATCCAATGTGTAAGAGGGAATTAAGGCAGTCACGTGAACAGGGGAGGTGGGTCAGGTGCAGGTAGGCGGGAAGTTTAAATCAGGACCATGGTCAGCGTTTGTCTGCATTTAAAATACCTCCAACCTTGCCCGTGAGCTGGGAAATCAACCGAACAATGGATGGTGGACAGAGAAAACTTTTACACAACGGAGTTAAAGTTTTCCGATACTTTTTCTGAACTGTCCAAAGTCAGTTATGGCCAACAAATTATATGTCAAATCAATTATAATAATTCTGGATTCTAGACATGGAATAACTCTAAATGTCTGAGAATAGAGTCAAACGAGAAAATAAAAACTAGAGACCTCATTCGGTGTATTGTGAACAGTTTGGGGCTCTTCATTTAAGAAAGGATGTGATGATGTTGGAGAGGGTTCAGAGAAGGTTCACATGGATGATTCCAGAAATGAAAGGATTATCATATGAGGAGCGTTTGACAGCTCTTGAACTGTACTCATTGGAATTTAGGAGATTGTGGTGGGAGGATCTCATTGAAATGTTTTGTAAGTTGAAAGGCCTGGACAAAATAGAAGTAGAGAGGTTGTTTCCTATGGTGTGAGAGTCTCGGACAAGAGTCCACTAACTCAGGATTGAAGGGTGTCTGCTTAGAACAAAGATGCAGAGGAATTTCTTCAGCCAAAGGGTGGTAAGTCTGTGGAATTTGTTGCCACAGGTGATTGTGGAGGCCGGGTAACTGGGTATATTTAAGGTAGAGATTGACAGGTTCTTGATTAGCCAGGGCATCAAAGGCTATGGGGAGAAGGCCAGGCAGGGGGGCTGGGTGGGGAAATGGATCAGCTCAGTGGGGCAGACTTGATGGGCTAAATAGCCCATTTCTGCTCCTATGTCTTACAGTCTTATAACTAAAGAGTCATAGTCTTCGTCTCAGAGCACAGTTTAAACTAGAGTGCACAGTTTAAGGTGAGAGGAAGAGATTTTAAAAATTTGAATAGATTCGGAAAATTGGCAGCCTCTGTCCTCAGAACCCTGCCACCCAGCCCCATGCCCACTTCACACTGGTCCCCTCAGGGGGGAAGGTACAGGAGCCTGAAGGCGAGCACAGGGACAGCTTCTTCCCCACAGCCATGACAAGGAGCCACAGACACCGCCTGACTTTGACATTTTCTTTGGCTTGCGCTATTTTAATTTTGTTTGGAAGGTGGTTTATATAAATGTCTGAACTGTGATGCTGCCACAAAACAATAAATTTTGTGACATGTTCATTGTGGTAAACCACTGTATATACGTTTGGATGTGCTAGCCCTGTTGACTGTGCCTGAGGCTCCTTCCCCCCACCCCCACTGACCCCTGAATAAAAGATGACTGAGCCACAGCCCCCTCCTCAGACCAGCATGGACGGACCTCCACTCTGAGGTGAATAAAAGCCTATCAGTTTCTCTACAACAGCAATGGATTTGGCATCACTGAGGGAAATTCAGTTTGCCAAACGGATGGTCATAATTTTTTTTCACAATGCAGCAGGATCAAAGGGCTGAATGGCCTACTGTTTCTAAGGAAAGGAAAATTCTTATCAACAGATTCTTGTGATGGGTGAAGGGAGAGATGAAGAAACCCACAAACAGAATTGAGACCAGGAGCCCCTCCAACTGTCTGACCATTCGATTATATTTGATCTGTGACCTAACCCCACGTGTCCTCATCCAGTAGAAATCTCCAATAATCTGCAGTCTGATTGTCCAGAAATCTCCAGTTGCTAAGCAACTGGTTCACTGGGACCTATTTCCCACACTCCCTTTAAATTCACCTTGACCCCATTTCCCATACTCCCTTTCCAATAGTTCTCAACCTTAAGGTAATCGCTTAGTAACCACAGAGCACCCGTGGCATAGGATGCGATATGTGCTGTGTGGTTACTATGGGATTACTTAAGTGGTACGTGAGTGGAAAGAAAAAGATTGAGAACCACTGCTTTAAACTCATGGAAGCCCCATTTCCCCACACTTTCCCTTTAAACTTGCCTAGTTCATAGGATAACCAATTTTACCCCTGTGTATCATCTAAAAAACTGAATTAAAAATATGTTAGGGCATAAAGAGAAGTAAAATCCAAAAGTCTGACAATTCTGCACCACTAGAACCCTGAGACTGATCCAAGTTTTACATATAAGAAAAATCTATCAATATCAGTTTGATAACAGACGACTATTTGAGCGTTAACTTTATTTGCAGAAGTATTCTCATTGTTTTGTTTTACTACATTTCAAAGCGAAATAAAGCACAAAGCACAAAGCACAAAACAGAGATTAACAAAAGAGTGGAGATTTAAGCATGTAGCAGTGGCAGGCTCCGTGTGGGTCTACTTACCAGAACGCAAATAAAATCCAGCATGTCGCATGCAATTAGTTAAATGCACAAAGTTCAGAGAGCGGCTTTGTCAGGTAGGAAAGACTAAAAGCACATTCAATTGCTTTATTTTTAGCTCCTGCTATCCATGTTCTGTGCCTTTCCAAGGGTAAGAGAGGGCCATATGGCTGAAGCAACGCCTTGGCGACAGTAAGCTTGCGCCAGTGTTCCAAGAGACTAGATAGGTGTGATGTTTCTTTTATTGTAATGAAAAAACTATGGTTCTATTATAGCAACTATACTTTTATTAGCTAAAGCGCTCACGACCTCATGGAGGCATCCATTTTGAATCTACTCTTAGCTGCAACAACTCGACTATGACTCCCTCTAGTGGCCGGGATTATCACTAGCCCTCTATCATTACAATTCTAACTCCGCCTTCATAAACTGTGGATGGATGTGAGTCAGGAATTGGTCATGGGATGTGGGCAACCACTGTTTACCTCCACCTTTTGGTCTTGAACTGTTTGCTGGGCCATTTTACAGGGCAGCTGTGGTGTCCCCTGATGTCACACTCTGGACAGACTGTGTCAGGATTTTTTTCTCGCCTGGATACTAATAGAGATGGGGTAGCAGTAATTTCACCCTCAATGGTTTATTTAACCAACCAGATTTAAATTTGCCTTCTTGCTGCCTTGGGAATCGGAAGTGTCTCCACGCCTCTGGATAGCAATCCAATTACACAAGTCCCTCCGCGCCCCACCATGTGCAGCAGAGAGGGAACAGGGGTGGGGATGGTGGAACCAATCTCGTCTTGAACCCTCGTTACCTCCGTCATTAACCGGAGACATTACATTTCATTCCAACCTGCAAAGTCAACCAGCCAAAAAAAATTAAAATGCAAATCAAGAAGGCACCCCATCAAAAATTGATGGCAAATTAAAATGAAAAGGCACAAAGACTGAACAGAATTCACATTCACGACAGCAAAATAGCCCGAACACAGAAACAGTTAATTACAATCTACCAATGTACATTTATAAAGACCACAGCTTCAAGCAATACTGTCCAATCAGAATATTGTAGAACAGGGGATATTTAGAATGAAACTCTATCTGCACTGGAATGGCTCGCAGGGAGTGGGCTACACACAGGAGGTTGTCTACTGCAAGAACAATGCTCATGGTTTCAGCCTCCCTGCCATAACTCCAAAAGAACTCCACGCTGAGCAGTTATTTTATATCACAGGTCACATTACTTTCTTTCGTCTTCTAGCCTATTTGCTTATTAGGAGACAGAAGGAAGCTATATGGTCCACTGGATTTGCACTGGCTCCCTGCAGAGAAATCCCATCAGTCCCATTTCCCTGTACTCTACATCTTCGTCTTCCTCACATGTATCCCACAGCCGTCCATTCTCTGCATGAAGAGGCAATTTACAGTTAAATCTCCAGCAACCTCATGGGATGTGGGTGGAAACCAGTTTCAACCAGAGACAGGGTTCTTGGAAGTGAAGATTCATCTAGAAGATGATTTTGGAGTTCTGAGGGAGATTGTATAAAATTATGAGGAACACACACACACACACACTCACACACACACATATATATATATATATATATATAATATATATATAGAGGTATATATAGTTAAATAAAATAGTTTTTAAAAAATGAGAATAGGTGAATCTAAAACATTTTAAAATTTTGACCGACAGCCCAGTAACAGGCCATTTCAACCCATGAGTCCTTGCTGCCCAATTAACCTACACCCCTGGTGGGAGGTAACCGTAACCCTCCGGGGAAAACCCACGCATGCATGGGGAGAATGCACAGACTCCTTACAAACAGCGTGGGATTCGACCCCAGTTCCAATCACTGGCGCTGAAAAGGCGTTGTGTTAACCGCTATGCCAACCATGCTACCCTTAAGGCCATTAGAGGGGAGAGATTTTAAAGGGACCTGAAGGGCACCTTCTTCACACAGAGTGTGGTGGGGGATTGGATCAAACTGCTAGAGGGAATGGTGGAAGCAGGGACAATTGTTATGATCAAAAGACATTAAGACAGGTACATGGAGAGGAAAGGTAAATGGGAATAGCTTAGTCATCATGGACAAGATGGGCTGAAAGGTCTGTCTCCATGCAGTAGAACTCTATGGATACTTTCTTCAGTTTACCCAGGCTGTCACCTGTGTACTACTACACAGATGCGGGCTGTTGTGGCCGAAGGACCCTCACAGGATCCGGGCTGCTGGAGTCTAGCTCACAGGAACCAGATATCGCAGGCGGGATTCGAGAGGGTGCTGAGGGTAAGAAGGGCTCCCGACGGGCCTCAGGCACTGAAGACTTCCAGATTGGAGGTTTTGGATCCAGAGCTCGAGCGGCCAATGGTTCGAACAGGAGTCTGTGCGGCTGCAGAGGCTGTGGAACGCTGGAGATGAATGCATGGACACTCAGGGTCTCCGAAGGAACTCCCTTCCACTTCTCTTTCTCTCTTACTGTAAGGGCCTCTGGACAACACTAATAGGGATTCTTACGGCAGGCAATTTCATGTAAGATTGAAATTACTTGACAAAAAATGAATCTTGAATCAGTGTCTCCAAAAAGACTCCTTTTTGCTTCTCTTTCTCTCATTGGGGGCACCGGTCAACACTCATGGCAAATCTTCTTTTGCCTTTAGTGTATCACGTATAATACAATAAAAGGAATTTGAAACATCAGTGATCCCTGGTATCATTTCCAGGTCAAGTGTTCAACTGTTAACATCTTCTCTCCAGTTACATTGGTGCTCCCACCAGTGGCATTTTGAATGGGTCGAGGGAAGGACGGCAAGTGCACTGCTTGTTTTAGAACAGTCTTTTGACAAGTAGGGCTCTGATTCTAATTTTGTAATATAATTTTGTTCTGGGTCACTTTGAGGGGTAATCAGGGGTCATAAATTACTGTGTGTTGATAGTCTTCTTCTAAGTGACATTAATTAACCAGATGGAATTTTTTTTTTACAGTACATTCAAGATTTACTTTTATTCCAAATTTATATAATTAACTGAATTGAAATTTTGCAGCTACCATGATAAAATTTGAACATGCTGTCTTGGTTATTGGACAGTGTCTCTGTATGGTGGTCTCTCTGCTAACCTAACCTAAACAGCTGGACCAATTGTTGCTGGAACCTTATTCTCCTGGGTTTGATGGGATGGTGGGAATCATTAAGAATATTTTCCACTATAAACTTTAAATCAGTGGTTCTCAAACTCTTTCCTTCCACTCACATACCACTTTAAGTGGTAAGCCATCGGTGGTTAGTAAAGGATTGCTTAAGGTGGTATGTGGGTGGAAAGAAAAAGTTTGAAAATCACTCTTTTAATCGTCCCTAATGGACTCGTTATGTGCACAGTTTCAGAACTCCAAAGGAAATTATAATTTTTCTCAAGCAAAACATTTCAGTAACAATTGGGCCCAGAGCAGTGATCCTCAACCTTCCCTTCCCACCCACATCCCACCTTAAGCAATCCCTTACTAATCACAGAGCCCCGATGGCACAGGGATTACTTGAAGTTGGATGTGAGTGGAAAGAAAAAGGGTGAGAACCAGTGCCGTAAATTTTAAAATCCCTCTGTTTTCCTAGGGAGATGCAAAAGGTCTAATGAACAATGGGAGATATTGCCCTGATGTCTTTGCATCAAAATTTATTCGTCAAACCACATTTAAAAAAAAAAGATTATCTTATTTTTAAAGACAATCTACTGCATTCAACATCAGCAGCCTAGTTTTCCACATCATGACAATATCAGACTGTTAAAATACTCATTGTCTGCACTGGGGTGTCCTGAAAGGAGCTGTAGAATTTTCTTTTTTAAATTTAGCCTTTTGAAAATGTAAATTCTTTATTGAACATTGTGTCCCTTTGCTCTAAGCGGAGAGACTGGTGAGAGGAGGGTAATGTCCGTCTCATTCCAGGTGTGGCTTAGGTGCTTCTATCCTTGACATTTGGGTACATTGCGTGTTTTCCCACAATGGTCAAAAAAAAAGAACCTGTCCAACTCCCTCTCAATTTTGCTACTCCAGAAGAATTTGTGCCCGATTCTTCCAGACTTAAGAGCCAACCTGTGATAAAAACCAGTGACAATTCTAATCATGACTTGTGTAATTCATAATCCACATATATTTTTATCTCCAAACAATCACCCAGGAAGAAAATATTACATCAAAACTGATGGCATTGTTACAATCATAGAAAGACAAATCCTTATCTTATAACTGTTTAAATATTGATTTAAATAAACACATCGTGGAAATAGAGGACCAGATTTGACAACATTTGCTGTATTTCAGCATTAATGCATTTTATGTAATAAACATATAAAAGTATGTCACACTATACAGAGGTTCAATTTCTGGTACAGGTTCTATGGATGTTTCGAGGGGAACGCTGGTCTTTTGGTTTAATTTCTAACCTGCACTGCATCGATACTTACATTTGAGTGCAGACATCACTCTCGAACACTGAGGTCCTAGGGGAAGGGGCTCTTACTCTCTCTGCACTGTTCAGACATGTGGAAAGAGTGTCAAAGTTCAGAAGAATGCTTTCTGTTACCAAACACGCAATGAAGTGCACACATTCCAGCGCTTGCTGATCATGACTGTCCTGGTTCCACTGGGTTTGCAAAATCTTCAGCTAATTTCACTTCAGATAAAATCAACGATCTCACTTGGGAAAGAAAAAAAAACCCAGATTCGTTGAAATTCAAGCGCACCAAATTGGCTTCAAGGTTTGAGTATTGGATTCTGGGATAACATCCCTGTTTTTGAGCCAATGTCTCAAGGACTTTAAGAAGAGTCCAATCACATGACGTCCATTTGATGGGATCGCCACTGTGTCAATGCAAACTAAATGACGCTGTTTAGTGCTCATCTTGTGTTAACTCTGCGTATGAATTTTGTGGGGATTACTCCTTATTCTGTGGTGAGGCTCCCACCCTTAACCATCACGTCTACAAATTAGGATAATAATGAGGGTCCTAACAGTAATGGGCCTGATCCTACACTCCGTTGCACCATTCAAGGCAGAGCAGACAGTTTGCTTGACATTCCATCCACCATCTTAAATGTTCATTCCTTCCACCAGTGGTAGACCAGGCTGAACTGTGCGCCACCCCTAACATGCACTGCAGCAGATCATCTAAGATTCTTCATTACCACCCCTGAAATGCATCACTTCTACTGCCTCGGATAACAAGGACAGCAGGAGAACTTCTTTCCAGTAACCCCCCCTCTCTCCACCAGCCCCAACCCCAAAACCCTCCTCACACCATTCAAAATTGGAAATACATCACTGCTCCTGCATCAGCGCTGGGGCTAAACCCTGGGGCCACTTCCCTGACCAATACTGTGACACCACCATCACTTCAAAGGCGGCAGCCATTCAAGAAGGCAGCTCAATGCCTTCTTCTCAAAGGGCCACAAATTATGGTCTTGCTGATGAATTAGAAAGCGGACAAGAAACAGGGTAGTGTAAGCCGATCACCCGATGGTGGTCATAGATGACACAAATCCCAGAAAACTCAAAGATCAGAGAAAGCATATAAAAAAACCTCAATAACTTCAGACTGTTAAACCAAGTCAATGGATAATATATATTTTTTTCACAGCAAAGGCCACTTTCTACCATCCAGCACCTGAGATATTATTTCACCTCTTGATTGGGTTCTGCCACTTGACAGAAAAGCAATGCAGTGAAGTGAAGTACGGAAGTCTGCAAGGACAACAATGGAAGAAAGGTCAGCCAGGATTGGACTCGGGTGGCAGTGACCCCTCTCCCAAGGGCCTGCTTATCATTGAGGATATCCACCTCCTTGGATGTGACGACTGCACTTTGATCCACTTCTCCTTAAGACATGAAGTCAACAGTTTTGGGAATACTGTACAAAATGTAGCCTAAATTGCATTTCAACCAAGGACAAATGGAGGTCCGTCGGAGAGATGCATAAATCCACCTTGGTTAAATTGTAAAGTTTTATCAACATGTCTTTGTGCCAATGAAAGTAATAACACGATGCTGGAGAAATGCAGCAGGTCAAACAGTGTCCTTTATGTTGCAAAGATAAAGATGCAGAACTGACATTTTGGGTTGAACCCTTGTGATGAACATTTACCTGGCTCCGCCCTATTCTATGACTGTACCCATGGCTCCTCCTTCTTGACCCTCTATAAAGGCTCCAACACCATAACCCCTCCCCAGAAAGCCTGGCTCACAGCACAGGGTAACCTTCAGGTTTATTGTAAATAAAAGCCTACAGTTCTGTAACTCCAGTCTTTCAAGTTATTGATAGCACATCAGCCCTACATAACAGTTAGCATAGGGGCATTGTGTAGGGGCTAGATACCTACCTTTAAGCCCCCTACGGTTAGTGTAGAGGGTGGCACCGTTAGCACGATTTGCGTAGTGGTTCCCACAACACTGTCACAGTGCCAGCGGTCGGGGCTGGGGTTCAAACCCAGAGCAGGCAGTCTGGAGGGTGCTTGCACGTTCTCCCTGTGACTGCGAGGGTTTCCTCTGGGTGACACAGTTTCCTCCTACCTTTCAAAAACGTAGCAGGGATCTTAGGTCAATTGAGTGCAATGGGGCGGCACGGGCCTGTGGGCCTAAAGGGCCTGTTACCACACTGAATGTCTAAATTTTAAATAATCAGCGTTTTAGGCTCCATTGGTTATGTATCTCTGGCCTTGCTCCATAAAGTAAACCGCTTGACCTGCTGTGTTTCTCCAGCATTCAATCACGGCACCTGCAGACTTTCGTGTTTCACAAGGTTGGTAGTTTCACGTTTCCTTAATCTGAATTGAGCACAGAATCAAGATCAAAAGGCAAATTATTGAGGTTTGTTCTTCTTTCCGTGAAATATCCTTTTCAAAAAATCCAATACTCTAACCATTCAATCTCATGTCATGTTGCTGAAAGCCAGCTGAGTATTTCTGAAACATGGAGCGAAATTTGATGCTCCATCCCAGCCATGAGGTGACTTGGGACTTGAGGCTGCGATGTAGCCCAGCCAGGAAAGTCAGGTTAATCTTCAAACATTGTCATATAAAAAGCATACAATTAAAAAAAAAGTAATAAACATTAACCAGCAAATTGGTACACAACGGTTTCCAGTCCTGAAACAAAGTCATGCAGTAAAAGACAAAAAAAAGAACAAGTGGTTTAGTTAGCTCAGCTCAAAGGGAGCACCATCACCAAGTTCAAGGTTAGCTTTCTTCCACGCTTCACCCAGTCCTTCCCTCTTGGAAGTGCCAATCCTTCATTAGATCAGGTCCCGCAGTCACCAGTATTAAGTAATCTGACTTTAGGCAGTGGGGGGTTGACACACTTCTTTGCGGTCTGGGACGGGGACACCAATACCCTCCCAAGCATAAAGCCCAGGACATCATAGGGAAAACCCTCCCCACCATCGAGGACATCTACGGGGAACGCTGCTGTCGGAGAGCAGCAGCGATCATCAAGGATCCACACCACCCAGTGCACTCTCTGTTCTCACTGCTGCCATTGGGAAAGAGGTGGAGGTGCCACAAGACTCTCATCACCAGGTTCAAGAACAGCTGCTACCCCTCCACCATCAGACTCCTCAACGACAAACTCAATCAGGGACTCTCTTTTGTACTTTACTGATTTTTTTTCCTCTCTCTATTGCACAATTTGTTAAATTTGTGTACATTGAGTACAGTTTTTTTAACACTACCAGTAAGTGGTAATTCTGCCTTGCCCGCAGGAAAAAGAATCGTACAACCGTATGTCATACAACCGTATGTGATGTCATGTATGCACTCTGACGATAAATCTGAAATCTGAGACCATGGCTTAATCCTAACCTCAGGCATTGTCTGGGGGGGAGGGGGAGGTGGGACTCCACTTCCCTCCAATGATCCAAAGACGGCAAAGGTAGTAGGTTATTTGTCACTGTAAATTGGCCCCAATGTGTGAGTGACAGAATGTGCGGAGAGTTGATGAGAAAGCCTGAACATTGTCTTCCACTAATACTCTATCCCGGTGTCAGGTCTACGCAATTCCTCAGCAAAAGGAGGTGTAAGGTGCTCCTCCCACCCGAAAGCCTACAGGACACCCTTAGGCAAGGTGTCGTACCTGTTTAGCCTCCCAGTCAGGGTCACGTGAAGCCATGGATTGCAGATGGTGGATGGTTTTTACAAGCAGATTCTAAAGATTGGAATTTATGGTTGTAAAACTAAAAACGCTGGGTATATGAATCTACAGATCAATGGCCAGTGTTACCTGTCCAGTACGAACACTGGTACTGAAGAAGGCAATGGGAAACCACTTCAGTTATTTTTCCCTGTGGTCTCAGCTCAAAGATGGAGCTTTCACTGAAGGAGAACGGGGACGCAACAACTACAATTCGGAGGGTCTGAGATGGTGATGAATGAAGAGACATGATCGCCCACGCTGGACAGCAAGGCCCCTGAATGAACCAGGGGTTAGCAACTCACTTCTTGCCACTTGTCCACATCCCACCAATGTAGCAGCAGCTGTACTTCTGATGGAATTTTGGGAGTGCATTGTTCAGGCCGTTAGCTGCTGGCAGAGTGTGCATCTCTGCCCCCACCGCAGGGGTGAGATCAACCATCCTCCAGAAGCCTCCTCACAAGGACTTTTAAATGTAATTTCATACACCACTGATAAAATAGATGCCTTTATGTGGTCTCAGGCTGCCTACTGTTTTAACATAGATGTTGTGACAGATTATGTTATATTTTTATATTGTATCTAGATATGTTTCAAAGGAGATAAATTGTTGGAGTGTTAGGTCACAGATAAACAATTCAAAACAGATCTCATTTAAAAAAAAAAGCCAGACAGTCCAGGCTCCGAGTGCCTTTGAAAAAACCTTGAAGAATGCCTATAAGGATGTTAATTGGACATGCTGTGGAGTAATGGATTATTGTTTTGGAAAGCAACAGATGAACGAACTCAGAAGATGGGCTCCAGTGCCACAGTCTGAGTGCAGTTTGCAGTTCTCAAAGGGTCATGTGGTTTTCTCTGAGAGACAGAGAGAGTGAGAATTCAGTTTTACAGTCAACAGCAGCAGCTGGGACTGGAACAGGACAAGTTGGCAAGCTTGTGGAAAAACCCCATTTTGAAGACAGGTTGTGAGTTCTTAGTTCAGTCTGGGCAAAGCCCTTGTGGTCCATACAAGAGGAGAAGACTGGCTATATAATGTTTCACTTGAAATAAGGGAAACAAAAAGGAAATCTGCGGTGACCTGAAAGAAAGAGGTTATCATCTAGAAAACTCTGTTGGCGCAAGTTTCTTCGGCAAGACACTGAAGTGGCTGATCGGAAGGAATCAGTTGTGGGTGTCCAACGAGCAACAAATCTCTCTCTGAAAACTGACAAGAATCTTCCTGAGCAGTAGTCATTTACCTTTCAAGCACCAAACCCTGGTGAAGATTCATAAATGTTAAATTCTGTGCACAGTATAAGAATTGCCTACAACAGTGAACTTGGAGGAATGAGAAGTGAGACTGGACTGTGAATCAAAGAACTTTTCTGAACTTATATACGTACATGTGGCTTAGAATTAGAAGGGGGTTAAGTTAATATAAAGTTTAATCCTGTTTTCATGTTTAAAGTAACGTTTGTTTAAGTAACCATTTGTCTTGGTGAATACATATTGCTGCTAGGTTTTGGGGTCCTCTGGGCTCATAACAATGTTAACTTGGCAATGTCATTGGGGATTCATATCCTAGTGTTAGACTTTTGATATTCTTGTCTTTCTACTTCTCCGCATAAGTTTCCTGAGCTAACACACCCTCCAGCTATGGCAACATTCTGTGCATCACCGTGGAACCTGCCTCTCCCTCGCCCAAAGGTCTCCTGTGGAAAATTTCCAAGTGAAGAGTGGTGAACTTCACAAATTCAGCTGATTTACCTTTCTCCGCGATGTGGGGCTTTGCTCCCTCACTCGTGACAAACAAGATCACTTGCTTCCACCCACCCCCCCCAGCCCCTACCAAGCCCCTTCACTCTACTTAGAGAGAATGAATCTGGGATGGGACTGGCTCCACATGGTCTGATCTGTCATCGGGCATTCTTCAAGCGCTGATGGGCAAATGTATAGAAATAACATGGAAGTCAAAAAGAGATTTAGGCATGGAAAGATGACGTGCAGAACTTTGTAGTTGTAGACCATAGAGAAAATTACATAATCTGCGAGATAAATATCATGTTTTTTGGAAGATATGGAGCTCATATTTACAAAATTTTGGTTTGCACCTATGATTGACTCTCTGAGAATATAGATATGTTTTTGGAGATAAATTGGGGAAGGGTTTGTTAGTGTAGGTCACAACATTAAAATACTGGAGCTCTACTAATGTTAGACATGTCAGGGCTTCAGAGCCTTTGCAAGAGCTTTGGAGAGTGCCCAAGAGACTTCACTAATGGATTGTTGGTTACAAAAAGGCAACAGATGAAAGAGCTTGTCAGAGCCGCAGACAGTCTGGAGGGGAACTTGCAGTTCTAAGAGGGTCATGTGGTTTTGCAAGCAGAGAGAGTAAAACAGGTTTTTTCTTTCTCTCTGAGAGAGAGAGATCAGTTCTACAGTCAGCAGCAGCAACTGGGATCGGAAAAGGACAAGCTGTGGAAACCCCATTTCATCCCCCCAAAAATATACTATATTCTGTCACAGAAGACCTCACTTCTTGGTAACCTCCAATAGATTTTTCCATATAAATGTTTTATTTTCTTGGCACTCTCCAGTTTTTTTCTCCTTTGGGGGCAGGGGGTGAGTTGAGGGGAACGGGAGTATCAATACCACATGTATAAGTTTTTTTGAAGTATTTTACAATTGAATGTAACGTGATTATATTGTGATTAAAAGTTTATAAATAAAGTATTTAAAACAAAAGAGCTAAAGGGCAATACACTGATATCTTCTGAGAGGAACTCCCTGTGGTGCCCATTTCTTTCAGGGATTATAATAATGGCAATTCCTGTGCTATAAACCTCCAAGGTGTCCATGAGTTGGATGGGCCAAATGGCCTTCTTTGTTTACCATGCATCAGAGAGGTGAGGGGAGGCAACAATGAGGGGAGAAATGCAATAAACCTCAATGACACAGCTGATAGAGGCAAAACTGTTCCAATAAAATTATCATTAGTATCGAATCTGTGAGAATATTTGAAAATATCTTCTTGCTTTAATTAGTTTAATAGTAGGTTTAGCATTGATGACTATGACTTAGCAAATAAAACTGTCTTAATTACAGTGTGAATGTGCCCATTCCAAAATATTTATTTGCAATGCTACTGTGACTGACTTGAAGAAGTGCAAATCAACATCAGTCACTCTGACCAAATTGGTCTCCCATGGGGCTGTTCCATTGGCCAAGAGGTGGAACGATATTTGACTCTCTCGCTGGCATCTGTCCGGAACTCAACAGAAGCCAGAGGTGAACGATGGCAGCGGATGCTTCTTTCTGTCTCCGTCACATCCACTGACTGTCCCTGCCCTCAGTTTAACGGTTGCTGTAACCCTCATCAATCACTGGCACCCCTGAGTCTTGCCGACTCACGAAGTCACAGAGGGATACAGTGCTCCCCTTCCCCCCCCCCCCACCATCCCACAGGGCCATCAAAACCATCAACCACACACTTGCACAAATCCTACATTAATCCATAAAACCGTGAGATAGGAGCAGAAACCCGTGAATTAAAATTCTCCCTTTTTTCCCACATTCTATCACTCACCTACACATTGGGGCTAATTTACAGTGACAAATAACCTACTGCCCTTGCACGTCTGTGGAGGGAAGTGGAGTCCCTACGCAATTTCACATCCACCCAGATAATGCCCGAGGTTAGAATTGAGCCGTGGTCTCTGGAGCTGTAGGGCAGCAACTCTACCAGCTGCTCCACCATGCTATCCTCTTTGAGGCAACCTCTCTATCATTGTTCTCCATCAGCCATGGGCTCTGCTGTCCATGGCCACTCTTGCAACGACTCTCGTTTACCTATCCCCCACTGCACTAGATTCTGATCATGTATCTCTTCAATCGTTATCGTTTTCAAAACCCCCTGTAATTCCCCTACTTTTATCTCTATATCCCTCCAGGATCACTGCACATCTTCCTTCCGAATGTCCTGGACATGCCCAAATGCTAAGATCTAGAATTTCTTCTCCTATTCTTCCCATCACTCCTTTCTTCTTCATCACCCTCCTTAAGATAGACATCATTGATCTGCTCTTGTGTATCTCGAAGAGTAATCGAGAGATACTGCATGGAATCAGTGCCTTTGAGCCGCCAAGACCTTCCAGCGCATGTGTTATACAAATCCTATTCCAAGGAACTTTATACTCTTCACATTTCCACTAACTGCTCCTTCCCCTCAGATTCTACCACTCATCTGCCCTCTACCGTGAACAATGAACCTTGGGTGACAGTTGGCGTGACGGTTAGCGCCCCGCCTTTACAGCGCCAATGATCGAGACCAGACCCGAGTTTAAACCCCACATTGTCTGTGCGCTCTCCCCATGTCTGCGTGAGATTCCTCCCACCTTTCGAAAATATATCGAGGTGTAGGTTAATGGGGTGTAAATTGGGCGTCATGGACTCGTCGGGGTGAATTGGCCTGTTCCAGTGGTGTGTGTCAACATTTAAAAATTAAAATGAACCTATCAAGCCAGACGTAGGTTATTGAGATGCATTGGAGGCTGACATGTTTGGGGAACTAAATGAGAAAAGTCAATGACGGTATTGTATGAGACGTTGTCTACATGGACTTTAGGACAACATCCTACATGCTAGGGTGCTCAAGGCACCTGGGATCCAAGGTGAGCCAGCTAAATGGTCTGAAAAGTAAGTTGGTGAAAGAAAAGCAGAGGGTTGTGGAAGGATGCTTTTCTGATTGATATCTGTGATCCGTGGAATGGCAGCACTGTTGGGCTGCTGTAGCGGCAGGTGTGGATCCTGGGGGAGCATGGAATGGAGACATAGCACTCCACTGAAGGGTCCTACCTGACTGCCAATGTACAGGCTTTAAATGTTTGGGGCTCTGTGTAGGCGTCCTTTCCCCTCTAAGGAGAAAAAGGGAAAAGAGAAGGGAGAGAGAGAGAGAGTGAAAATGAGGAAAGGAGTCATAGATGGAGGTGGGGACTAATAGCTACTTGAAGTTGATGCTAATGCCATCAGGTTCTAGAGTGCCCAGATGATGAGGTTCCTCCAATTTGTTGGTGGTCTCAGTCTGGCAGTGCAAAAGACCATGGACAGACATGTTGGCAAGGCACTGGGGTGGGGAATTGAAATGGGTGGGCACTGGGAGATCTATACCATTGCAGTGGACAGTGCTGAGGTGCTGAACTAAGCAATCTCCCCGAATGCGTCCAGTCTCTACAGTGTAGAGGAGACCACAACAGGGACATCGGATGCAGTAGGTGGCCTCTGCGGATTCACAAGTGAGATGTTGCCTGAAGGGATCACGGAGTAGATGGTGGAAATAGTGGAGGATTCTGGTGGTGGGATATGGCAGAAATGGGCAGGATGTGCTTTGATTGAAGTACGTTAGTAATGGGGAGAGATTTGATAGACTGGGCTTGTCCTCCCTGGAGCAAAAGGCTGAAAGATGTATATAAAATTCTAGGAGGCATAACTACGGTAGATGGTTTCTTTATCCCACTGTGAGGTCTCAGAGTCAGAGTGATTTGAGGGAACTTCTTTTTGCAGAGGGTATCTGGAACACACTGCCAGAGGTGGTGGAATCAGATACAATCACTTCGTTTAACACATGTTTAGAAAGGCTCGGTGTGGATGGATATAGACCTAATAAAGGGAGATTTGATTAGTGCAAACGGATGTTCAACTCGAAGATTTTATGATAAACAAATCATCGCTTCTCACAGAACTGGGTTTGAAAGTGCAGTGCACAACCTAAATGATCTTCAGTCGCTTCTCAGTGACTTCATGCTTTGAATGGAAAATCTTTTGGCTCAGAATAAATCTGGTTTCTTCCTGTTTATTATTTCACTCTGTCTCAGTGACGGGGGTGATAAATGCATTCAGTTGCAAGCTGAGTATTACTGCATCTCAACTCGATAAGTTCTATACGGCCTTCTTGAGCTCCTGGAGACCTCCTGGAGAAGGTATTTCCACAGAACTGTTAGAGCGGGATAGACAATAGGTGCTGGAGTAGGCCATTCGGCTCATCGAGCCAGCACCGCCATTCATTTAGATCATGCCTGACCTTCCACTATCAGTACCCTGCCTTCTCCTCATAACCCAGAATTCCACAAGAACCTTATCTAGTTCCCTCTCGAACTTGTCCAGAGAACTTGCCTCTACCATCTTCTGCGGCAAAGCATTCCACGGACACTCTGGGCAACGAATTTTTTTCTCATCTCTGTCTTAAATGTGGAAGGAAATCAATATACCGTAATGTACGTGCAATAGTCAAATTTTTTGGACCACTTTTTCAGGCTAAAAAAAGGAGTTTGGTGGGGAGGGCAGTGGGGTCGACTTTTAGACAAATCAGGTTTCAGGTTTATTGGCAGAGTACATACATGAGATCACATACGACCCTGAGATTCTTTCTCCTGCAGAAGTGCATGAATTACGACTAATTGGTAGTTAAAACAAAAGTACACAGCGTGAACATGTAAACAAAGAACTGTAAACAGATAATGAATGTAAACAAACTGACTGTGCAATACAGAGAGATCAAAAAGAAAACGATAACCACAAGTAAGAGTCCTTAAACGAGTCCCTGATTGAGTTTGTCGTTGAGGAGAATGATGGTGGAGGGGGAGCAGCTACTCCTGAACCTGGTCGAGTGTGTCTTATGGCACCAATACTTCTCTCCTGATGGCAGCAGTGAGAACAGAGGGTGTGCTGGGTGGGTGTGGGTCTTTGATGATAGCTGCTGCTGTCCAACGGCAACCTTCCCTGGAGATGTGCTCAATAGGCAAAGTTTTGACCTTAGTAAGTATCTGCATCATTCAAGGTGTTGGGAGCTTGGATGGGTGGGCGGCCAAGGCGTCAGAGGCTCAGATGGGTGGGCAGCAAAGGCATCGGGAGCTTGGGTGGGTGAGTGACCAAAGCATCGAGATCTAGGATGGGTGGGAAGCCGAAGCGTCAGGACCTCTGGTAGGTGGGCGGCAGGGGTGAGGATCCTCAGCCGGGTTATCGGGTGTTCGGATGGGCATGCAGTCGGGTGGGTTGGAAGCTCCAGTGGGCGGGGGTCCACTGTTGGAGCATTAGGAGCTCGGATGGGCGGGCAGCCATAGGCAAAAATAGTGTGGGGGGGGGGGTGGTAGGGTTGACTTTTATACAGGTCATACAAAAACACCCCAATTTTTGAGCTAATAAAGGGGGGGGGGGGTGGGTCAACTATTACACAGTATTGAAGATTACACAAGTATATATAGTACTTTCAAATCATGTCACACGGGTGTCTTCTTCAGCAGGACATTAGACCATGTATAAATCCCTGCCATCCTATTGTGGTAAAGTGTAAAGACAAAGAAAGCCGTCATGATCCAATTCATGTAAAATATCCCACATTCATTATCTTGAAGAACGGCTCGGATCAGCCTGGGGTTAATATTTATCCCTCAATTAAGAATTGTTTGAACGCTGGCTACTGACATTACAAAAACATTTTGGGATGTCTTTAAAGGGATGTGACAGCTGTAACAGAAATGTACGTCTTTCTCTCTGACCCAGTGGTTGGGATCAAATTAATAGCACACCTCTGCTTTCATTTAATCGGAATAAGGATATTTGTGGGAGGTGGTGAAAAGAGGGATCAGCCAAGTTCCCAGTTTGGGCAAATTCATCTTTGGTGTTACTCCCAAGGAGGCAAGGGTTGAGGTCATAGCTCGCACAACTTACTGGACCTCTCATCATATCTCAAAGCACCTCGCAGCCGTTAAGATACTTTTGAAATGAGGTCACAGTTGCGAACGGGCCAATTTATAGACAGCGAACTTTCACGAAAAACGATAGCCAGATGAAGATTTATTTGAGGGTTGAAGACTCTCCAGGATACCAGAGAGTGTTCCCCTGAAATATAACATAATGGGATGCCTTATCCCCACCTGAAAGGACCTTGGTTTAACATCTCATCTAAGCAACAGTCCCTCCAACAGTGTTGCAAGTCTCTCCTAGGCTTGAACCCCCAACCTTCTGACTAAGAGATGAGGGTGCAACCATTGTGGCAGCTGAAGTGGCCACAATGTAATCTTGCGGGGATAGAGGCCAAAATGAGACCTCTTCAGATGAGGAAGGAATTAAGGGCCAGAAATGCATCCTTATTCAGAAAGTTGAACCCATGATGCAGCACTGACTGAGGTTTCCACCCGAGCTCAGCCAATCTGCGGAGAAATTCAACCCTTTTAATACGTGAAGTAGAAATTCCACCAAATGGGAGAGATACTTAACGCCTTCCTACTCCACCCTGTCAGATCAGTGAACTGAATTGCTGCCCCCGTTTATTTTCCAATGGGTTCCACACTATGGCTGAGCCGATTTGATGCCCCTACCAGGACAAGAGATGGATTTGAACCAACCAGGTGGGAAATTAATCATTCCCATTTCTGGACCAAGTGGAAGTTCCGTCCTTCCAATGCAAGGTGGCAGGGTCGACCAGCTGCCCAGTACTGCTAATCTTAATTATACACCCTACACTGAGAAGAGTCCTGATTTCACGCATGAGCTGACCAGCAGGACCAGAGCCTCGCCATGTGAGCAATCACACACACACGACTCGTCCCTGCTGGACAATGGAATCACAAACTGGCACAACCACCCATACCATCTTGGACACCATAACGGGCATCGCCGTTGGTAAAAAAAAAAAGGGGTCACCTAGCTATGACTGAGGAGTCCTTTCACCCAGAAATGTGTGAACCTTTGAGGTCACGGAAGCCGTCAAACTCATTCAAGGCTGCTGTCAGTAGATTTGTGGACACTCGGAGGGGGGGAACAGAAAGATGGCCAAGGTAAAGGACTCTCCAGGATGCTGAACTCCTGCTGCTGTAAATTTCCAAAAACGAAAAAGCTCTCACAATGTGGTCCAATTCAACAGTCCCCAACATGCCACAAAGGAAGCAGCCACACTGGGAACGTGTGTCCTCCTTTCTTTACATTTTCTTTATTTCTTACCTCTGCCTTCATTGCAGTGGTAAGATATTAAATCCACGTTATTCTGGACCACAACATTACGTTAAGCAGACTCCACTTACGCAGCAATTGAGAGGTTGGCAGCGGACAAGGGGCTCACTTCCGCCACTTCCTTCGCCTTTTGCAAGGCAAGCTTCTGATTGGCCGCTTCCTCCTCTTCCTGTTCATCCTAGGGCGACACAGTGAGAACAACCATGACTGTCCGGCAAAGTGGGGCAGCAGTGGTGGTAACATCATACACTGATTGTTGACTGGCTGCGGCACTGCTGACTGTTGCAAACTGTGGCAAGGCTGCGTAGCATTGCTGTGGTCCAGCAGATAACTTTGCCCAAGCATACATCTGTTGCCTCATTGTGACATGTCTGGATTAGGAGATGGTGGTTTCAGATTCAAGCCCTAGTGACTGTCCCAGTGGGGGGCTAAGGGAGGTGCATCATTACTCAACCTGTTGCACTGAGCAAGGAAAAGTAAGGAGTCAGACAGCAATGGGACTAGTCCAGTGAATGAGGGTTCCAACAGCAATGGGGCTGGTCCAGTCAAAATGAGGGTTCCAACAGCAATGGGTTAGGTCCAGTGACAGTGAGGGTCCCAACAGCAATGGGTTAGGTCCAGTCAAAATGAGGGTTCCATCAGCAATGGGTCAGGTCCAGTCACAGTGAGGGTCTCAACGATGGGGCCAACAGCACAAAATTGGAAGAAAGGAGAATAACTGAACCTCATTTATGGCAGAAAAGTTAACAGGACATTTTGGAGGTACTGACATCACAGTAGCCCATTCTCAACGTTTGAAATATCAATCGGCCCAGCCCCAACACGATCATCCCTCCACCAACACCCACATTGGGGGAATTGGCGTCTTGTACCTTTGTCAGCTCTTGTGCATTGGCAAGGTTGTCCACCGCAATGGCCAGGAATACATTCAGCAGGGTGTCTGAACAGCAACATGAAGGTCAAAACAAGAATACACCAAAAAAACCTGAGTGATTAAGTCCCAGTAGTTGGAGGTCAGATATTTTCTCTTCACTGCATCCATCATCCAACCTCCCCTCCATCAGCCCCATCTGTACCCCCTGCTGCCTCGAGTCAGCTGCCAACAGCTGTCTCAACTATTCTAACTCCCCCAACCATTCCTGCCATGACACATCTGTCTTCACTGTCAGGGTGAGGTTGAACATCAGCTTGAGGAACAAATCAAATTCTTCTTGGACACCCTTAAATCTGATGGCAGGAACACTGATGTGATTCAAACATTCCCAGCTCCTTTTACATACTCCTGCACTCAGTTACACTGGGCAACGAAGATTTTGATTCATGAACATTTTTGGGTGTATTTTATCAATTTTGGGACGCTGATCATGAAAATCACCTTAAAATTTTACTATCACATTTTTACATATAACCTATTTTTGTGATTTCCTTTAATATTTTAAGTCTACTTTAAGCATACAGAAACCGTGAAGAGAAACGTGTTATTGGAAATTGATTTTCTTCATTCACACTTGGACTTCCCGGTTGATCTTGGTGCAGTCGGTGATAAACACACACCAGGACATTGCGACTCTGGAAAAATGGGATCAAGGCGACTGGAATCCATCAATGCTGGCCGACTATTGTTGGACACTGACATGGCGGGGGTGGAGGGCATCAGATGCTGAGTACAAACGAAAATCAGCGGGAAGACATTTTTAGGTCAGTTGAACTAACGTAATGTGTCAACTTCATTATGTGATTAAACAGGATAAATTCAATGAAGTTAATTTAACATCTCTCTGACTTCTATGTAATACAGTAAATCTGAAATTATCTTTGTGTTCAGCTTGAAGTTGACGATCATAATCTCCAATTTTTTTCAAGAAGCAAAGCTTTTGAAAAAAAATTTGTTGCGTGTTATTTTCTCTCCAACTTTTCTTCTCCCCCCCACTTTCCTAATCTTCTCCCTCTACCTGTCTCTGCACCTCTCACACCTTCTGTCCTATCATGTCTAGGCCCATCGCCCAGCTTCTTTCCCCATTTATATACATCATTTCATCTTTTTACCTTAGTCTTGATACATGGTTTTCACTCCAAACGTTGACTGACCATTTCCACCCGCCAATGCTGCCTGATCCACTGAGTCCTTCCTGCTTCTCACTGCTTAGCGCCATGCTGTTACAGTGCCAGGGACCGGGGTTTGAATCCACTGCTGTCTGGAAGGAGTTTGTACGTTCTCCTCTTGTCTGTGTGGCTTTCCTCTGGATGCTCCGGTTTCCTCCCACCCTTCAAAAGCATACTGGGGTTGTAGGTGTAAGTGGGTGACACAGGGCTCATGGGCTGAAAGAGCCCATCACCGTGTTGTATGTCTAAATTAAATATCACAGCTGGTGGTGTCAGAGTGGGAGCTAGCTCCTGTGAAGTCGCATTGAAACCAGGACTTTGTGTTTTAAAACGTCAAGGATACAGTTGCCAAAGAGAGTCAGGACGATGAAGTAGACCGAGGAGATCATCCCTCTGTTGACGCCACCTTGGGATTCTATGCCATCGTACATCACCACGTTCCAATCTTCACCTGTCAGAATCTAGAAGCAAAGAAATGAGACTGTCACCTATCACACTGTCTACTTCCTTCACGGAGCTGGGGTGGAGAAGATGGCCCACGGCAGTTCTCTGCATTTCTGTCTACACGTGTGTAATAGCCAACTCCCTCCCACCCCTGTTCTTTGGCTCAAAAATCAAATTGTTTGCCTATGACCCGTGACAAAGTCGACCCCCCCCCCCACTAGTTTTTGCCCCAACCGCTCGCCCATCCAAGATCCTGATCCCTCACCCACCCACCGAAGCTCACGCCGCCCCCAAGTGGGGACTCAGCGCCCGGTCCCGGCCATCTGAGCTCCCAACGCCGCAGGCACAAACCGCGGTCAGAAGGGTGACCCGTGTAAAAGTCAACCCCCTCCACCAAAATGTGACCTGAAAAATTGGACCAGAAAACTGCGACTCTTACACGAGTCTACATGGTAAATCTAAACTCCCGAAACTTTGTGGTTGAAGAACAGTGATTTTTTTTCCCCAACATCTATCAAGCTCTTGTATCTTTCTGTGCTACACTAAACGTAAACTACTCGGGGGGGGGGGAGGGCACCAATCGATCCTCTGCACTATTGAAATGTCACTTCCTCCTACACTAACTGCAGCTGTGAATTTTTATTCGTCTTGTCTTTGATATTGGCATATAACATTGGTGTACTTCAGTCCCATGTGACTGCAGCAAATGAGAACATAGAACATTACAGCAGAGTACAGGCCCTTCAGCCCACTGACCTAATATGAACCTACTCAACAATCTAAACCTTCCCTCCCTCACACCCGTAACCCTCTATTTTCCTTTCATCCATGGGCCTGCCGAACCTCCACCGTTAGACTCCTCAACCACAACATTTATGGACTCTTGCTTGTGCACTTTAATTTTTTTCTCTCTCCCTGTAATGCACGGTTTGCTCATGTTTCTTTATTTGTTTACATGTGTATGCTGAGTCAGGTGGTTTTTTTGCACTACCGGTAAGTGGTAATTCTGCCGCTCCCACAGGAAAACGAATCTCAGGGTTGTATGTGATGTCATGTATGTAATCTGACAATAAATGTCCCTATTGCACCAACCTTCACCACAACCACCCTTGGCAATGCATTCTAGGCACCCACTGCACTCCGTGTAAAATAACTTACACCTGACATCCCTCCCCTCATACAGTATTCGTCTGGTGTTTGCTACTTGCCCCAGGCTGTCTACCCTATCTATGCCTCTATAATCTTGTATACCTTTATAAACTCACCTTCTGACAAAGAGAATTCTGGTGTTAAAGAATAAAATCTGCATTTGCTGGGGTCGAGTGCAATATAAAAGTGCTAGAAAAATTCAACAGGGTCACACAGCGCCCAGATTCCCAATGACAGGCTCTGGCTCGCACCGTTAATTAGCTTTTACCTCCTAGGGAGGTTGCATGATCTGCTGAGTTTCTCCGGCATTAATTGTGTAAGAATTTTGGTGAATCTGCACATTGTGTACAACAATGAACTGTTAAGTTCAAGTTCATTCAACTGACTGGTTATATGCAATCCAACAAAACAGCGTTTCTCCGGACCGCGGTGCACAGAATACACATCCACATGATAATCACATACAGATATAATTAAAATAAATATATATAAATATTGTGGGATGATTTACTTGGTTACAGGGCACTTTTTATCAATCTCACAGCCTGCCAGAAGCTATTTCCCAGCCTGGCAGTCCTGACTTTGATGCCTCCTTCCTTCCTGAACCTTTTTCTTTCCACTCACATACCACTTTAAGTAATCCCTATGCTATCGGTGCTCTGTGATTGCTAAGGTGGTATGTGGGTTGGAATAAAAGTTTGAAAACCATTGTTTTTATCGTACCTGATTGACTCATTATGTGCACGGTTTCAGAACTCCAAAGAAAATGGGCCAATGACAATTTTTCTCCAGCAAAATATTTCAGTCACAATTGGGTCAAGAGCATTGATTCTCAATCTTCCCTTTCCACCCACACAGCATCTTAAGCAATCCCTTACTAATCACAGAGCATGGATGGCATAGGGATAACTTTTTTTAAATTTTTTTTTTATTTTTCACACTATGGATCACATTATTCAAGATATACACATTTCTCCTTTCAAATATATACAGTGTCGTTTTCTCCCCCCCTCCCTCCTCCCCTCCCCTCCCCACCTCCCC